>NW_027444491.1:0-219451 GCF_048569485.1 Anomaloglossus baeobatrachus | reverse complement strand
AACAGGACAAGCTTGCATCTGTTATAGTTTTGGAGAAAAATGTGTTCATTTCATGTATGCGCGAAATGCCTTAAAAATGGCTTTAAAATGGATTTGGAGCATGGAGACAATTATCTCGGGATTGCAAGATAACCAAACAAAACTTTTAGTGGATTTCTACTTATTTTATTAAATATCATCTCCACCAAACAGGACAAGCTTGCATCTGTTATAGTTTTGGAGAAAAATGTGTTCATTTCATGTATGCGCGAAATGCCTTAAAAATGGCTTTAAAATGGATTTGGAGCATGGAGACAATTATCTCGGGATTGCAAGATAACCAAACAAAACTTTTAGTGGATTTCTACTTATTTTATTAAATATCATCTCCACCAAACAGGACAAGCTTGCATCTGTTAAAGTTTTGGAGAAAAATGTGTTCATTTCATGTATGCGCGAAATGCCTTAAAAATGGCTTTAAAATGGATTTGGAGCATGGAGACGATTATCTCGGGATTGCAAGACAACCAAACAAAACTTTTAGTGGATTTCTACTTATTTTATTAAATATCATCTCCACCAAACAGGACAAGCTTGCATCTGTTATAGTTTTGGAGAAAAATGTGTTCATTTCATGTATGCGCGAAATGCCTTAAAAATGGCTTTAAAATGGATTTGGAGCATGGAGACGATTATCTCGGGATTGCAAGATAACCAAACAAAACTTTTAGTGGATTTCTACTTATTTTATTAAATATCATCTCCACCAAACAGGACAAGCTTGCATCTGTTATAGTTTTGGAGAAAAATGTGTTCATTTCATGTATGCGCGAAATGCCTTAAAAATGGCTTTAAAATGGATTTGGAGCATGGAGACGATTATCTCGGGATTGCAAGATAACCAAACAAAACTTTTAGTGGATTTCTACTTATTTTATTAAATATCATCTCCACCAAACAGGACAAGCTTGCATCTGTTATAGTTTTGGAGAAAAATGTGTTCATTTCATGTATGCGCGAAATGCCTTTAAAATGGCTTTAAAATGGATTTGGAGCATGGAGACGATTATCTCGGGATTGCAAGATAACCAAACAAAACTTTTAGTGGATTTCTACTTATTTTATTAAATATCATCTCCACCAAACAGGACAAGCTTGCATCTGTTATAGTTTTGGAGAAAAATGTGTTCATTTCATGTATGCGCGAAATGCCTTAAAATGGCTTTAAAATGGATTTGGAGCATGGAGACGATTATCTCGGGATTGCAAGATAACCAAACAAAACTTTTAGTGGATTTCTACTTATTTTATTAAATATCATCTCCACCAAACAGGACAAGCTTGCATCTGTTATAGTTTTGGAGAAAAATGTGTTCATTTCATGTATGCGCGAAATGCCTTAAAAATGGCTTTAAAATGGATTTGGAGCATGGAGACGATTATCTCGGGATTGCAAGATAACCAAACAAAACTTTTAGTGGATTTCTACTTATTTTATTAAATATCATCTCCACCAAACAGGACAAGCTTGCATCTGTTATAGTTTTGGAGAAAAATGTGTTCATTTCATGTATGCGCGAAATGCCTTAAAAATGGCTTTAAAATGGATTTGGAGCATGGAGACGATTATCTCGGGATTGCAAGATAACCAAACAAACTTTTAGTGGATTTCTACTTATTTTATTAAATATCATCTCCACCAAACAGGACAAGCTTGCATCTGTTATAGTTTTGGAGAAAAATGTGTTCATTTCATGTATGCGCGAAATGCCTTAAAAATGGCTTTAAAATGGATTTGGAGCATGGAGACGATTATCTCGGGATTGCAAGATAACCAAACAAAACTTTTAGTGGATTTCTACTTATTTTATTAAATATCATCTCCACCAAACAGGACAAGCTTGCATCTGTTATAGTTTTGGAGAAAAATGTGTTCATTTCATGTATGCGCGAAATGCCTTAAAAATGGCTTTAAAATGGATTTGGAGCATGGAGACGATTATCTCGGGATTGCAAGATAACCAAACAAAACTTTTAGTGGATTTCTACTTATTTTATTAAATATCATCTCCACCAAACAGGACAAGCTTGCATCTGTTATAGTTTTGGAGAAAAATGTGTTCATTTCATGTATGCGCGAAATGCCTTAAAAATGGCTTTAAAATGGATTTGGAGCATGGAGACGATTATCTCGGGATTGCAAGATAACCAAACAAAACTTTTAGTGGATTTCTACTTATTTTATTAAATATCATCTCCACCAAACAGGACAAGCTTGCATCTGTTATAGTTTTGGAGAAAAATGTGTTCATTTCATGTATGCGCGAAATGCCTTAAAAATGGCTTTAAAATGGATTTGGAGCATGGAGACGATTATCTCGGGATTGCAAGATAACCAAACAAAACTTTTAGTGGATTTCTACTTATTTTATTAAATATCATCTCCACCAAACAGGACAAGCTTGCATCTGTTATAGTTTTGGAGAAAAATGTGTTCATTTCATGTATGCGCGAAATGCCTTAAAAATGGCTTTAAAATGGATTTGGAGCATGGAGACGATTATCTCGGGATTGCAAGATAACCAAACAAAACTTTTAGTGGATTTCTACTTATTTTATTAAATATCATCTCCACCAAACAGGACAAGCTTGCATCTGTTATAGTTTTGGAGAAAAATGTGTTCATTTCATGTATGCGCGAAATGCCTTAAAAATGGCTTTAAAATGGATTTGGAGCATGGAGACGATTATCTCGGGATTGCAAGATAACCAAACAAAACTTTTAGTGGATTTCTACTTATTTTATTAAATATCATCTCCACCAAACAGGACAAGCTTGCATCTGTTATAGTTTTGGAGAAAAATGTGTTCATTTCATGTATGCGCGAAATGCCTTAAAAATGGCTTTAAAATGGATTTGGAGCATGGAGACGATTATCTCGGGATTGCAAGATAACCAAACAAAACTTTTAGTGGATTTCTACTTATTTTATTAAATATCATCTCCACCAAACAGGACAAGCTTGCATCTGTTATAGTTTTGGAGAAAAATGTGTTCATTTCATGTATGCGCGAAATGCCTTAAAAATGGCTTTAAAATGGATTTGGAGCATGGAGACGATTATCTCGGGATTGCAAGATAACCAAACAAAACTTTTAGTGGATTTCTACTTATTTTATTAAATATCATCTCCACCAAACAGGACAAGCTTGCATCTGTTATAGTTTTGGAGAAAAATGTGTTCATTTCATGTATGCGCGAAATGCCTTAAAAATGGCTTTAAAATGGATTTGGAGCATGGAGACGATTATCTCGGGATTGCAAGATAACCAAACAAAACTTTTAGTGGATTTCTACTTATTTTATTAAATATCATCTCCACCAAACAGGACAAGCTTGCATCTGTTATAGTTTTGGAGAAAAATGTGTTCATTTCATGTATGCGCGAAATGCCTTAAAAATGGCTTTAAAATGGATTTGGAGCATGGAGACGATTATCTCGGGATTGCAAGATAACCAAACAAAACTTTTAGTGGATTTCTACTTATTTTATTAAATATCATCTCCACCAAACAGGACAAGCTTGCATCTGTTATAGTTTTGGAGAAAAATGTGTTCATTTCATGTATGCGCGAAATGCCTTAAAAATGGCTTTAAAATGGATTTGGAGCATGGAGACGATTATCTCGGGATTGCAAGATAACCAAACAAAACTTTTAGTGGATTTCTACTTATTTTATTAAATATCATCTCCACCAAACAGGACAAGCTTGCATCTGTTATAGTTTTGGAGAAAAATGTGTTCATTTCATGTATGCGCGAAATGCCTTAAAAATGGCTTTAAAATGGATTTGGAGCATGGAGACGATTATCTCGGGATTGCAAGATAACCAAACAAAACTTTTAGTGGATTTCTACTTATTTTATTAAATATCATCTCCACCAAACAGGACAAGCTTGCATCTGTTATAGTTTTGGAGAAAAATGTGTTCATTTCATGTATGCGCGAAATGCCTTAAAATGGCTTTAAAATGGATTTGGAGCATGGAGACGATTATCTCGGGATTGCAAGATAACCAAACAAAACTTTTAGTGGATTTCTACTTATTTTATTAAATATCATCTCCACCAAACAGGACAAGCTTGCATCTGTTATAGTTTTGGAGAAAAATGTGTTCATTTCATGTATGCGCGAAATAATGCCTTTGACATGGCTTTAAAATGGATTTGGAGCATGGAGACGATTATCTCGGGATTGCAAGATAACCAAACAAAACTTTTAGTGGATTTCTACTTATTTTATTAAATATCATCTCCACCAAACAGGACAAGCTTGCATCTGTTATAGTTTTGGAGAAAAATGTGTTCATTTCATGTATGCGCGAAATGCCTTTGACATGGCTTTAAAATGGATTTGGAGCATGGAGACGATTATCTCGGGATTGCAAGATAACCAAACAAAACTTTTAGTGGATTTCTACTTATTTTATTAAATATCATCTCCACCAAACAGGACAAGCTTGCATCTGTTATAGTTTTGGAGAAAAATGTGTTCATTTCATGTATGCGCGAAATGCCTTAAAAATGGCTTTAAAATGGATTTGGAGCATGGAGACGATTATCTCGGGATTGCAAGATAACCAAACAAAACTTTTAGTGGATTTCTACTTATTTTATTAAATATCATCTCCACCAAACAGGACAAGCTTGCATCTGTTATAGTTTTGGAGAAAAATGTGTTCATTTCATGTATGCGCGAAATGCCTTAAAAATGGCTTTAAAATGGATTTGGAGCATGGAGACGATTATCTCGGGATTGCAAGATAACCAAACAAAACTTTTAGTGGATTTCTACTTATTTTATTAAATATCATCTCCACCAAACAGGACAAGCTTGCATCTGTTAAAGTTTTGGAGAAAAATGTGTTCATTTCATGTATGCGCGAAATGCCTTAAAAATGGCTTTAAAATGGATTTGGAGCATGGAGACGATTATCTCGGGATTGCAAGACAACCAAACAAAACTTTTAGTGGATTTCTACTTATTTTATTAAATATCATCTCCACCAAACAGGACAAGCTTGCATCTGTTATAGTTTTGGAGAAAAATGTGTTCATTTCATGTATGCGCGAAATGCCTTAAAAATGGCTTTAAAATGGATTTGGAGCATGGAGACGATTATCTCGGGATTGCAAGATAACCAAACAAAACTTTTAGTGGATTTCTACTTATTTTATTAAATATCATCTCCACCAAACAGGACAAGCTTGCATCTGTTATAGTTTTGGAGAAAAATGTGTTCATTTCATGTATGCGCGAAATGCCTTAAAAATGGCTTTAAAATGGATTTGGAGCATGGAGACGATTATCTCGGGATTGCAAGATAACCAAACAAAACTTTTAGTGGATTTCTACTTATTTTATTAAATATCATCTCCACCAAACAGGACAAGCTTGCATCTGTTATAGTTTTGGAGAAAAATGTGTTCATTTCATGTATGCGCGAAATGCCTTAAAAATGGCTTTAAAATGGATTTGGAGCATGGAGACGATTATCTCGGGATTGCAAGATAACCAAACAAAACTTTTAGTGGATTTCTACTTATTTTATTAAATATCATCTCCACCAAACAGGACAAGCTTGCATCTGTTATAGTTTTGGAGAAAAATGTGTTCATTTCATGTATGCGCGAAATGCCTTAAAAATGGCTTTAAAATGGATTTGGAGCATGGAGACGATTATCTCGGGATTGCAAGATAACCAAACAAAACTTTTAGTGGATTTCTACTTATTTTATTAAATATCATCTCCACCAAACAGGACAAGCTTGCATCTGTTATAGTTTTGGAGAAAAATGTGTTCATTTCATGTATGCGCGAAATGCCTTAAAAATGGCTTTAAAATGGATTTGGAGCATGGAGACGATTATCTCGGGATTGCAAGATAACCAAACCAAACTTTTAGTGGATTTCTACTTATTTTATTAAATATCATCTCCACCAAACAGGACAAGCTTGCATGTGTTATAGTTTTGGAGAAAAATGTGTTAATTTCATGTATGCGCGAAATGCCTTTGAAATGGCTTTAAAATGGATTTGGAGCATGGAGACGATTATCTCGGGATTGCAAGATAACCAAACAAAACTTTTAGTGGATTTCTACTTATTTTATTAAATATCATCTCCACCAAACAGGACAAGCTTGCATCTGTTATAGTTTTGGAGAAAAATGTGTTCATTTCATGTATGCGCGAAATGCCTTAAAAATGGCTTTAAAATGGATTTGGAGCATGGAGACGATTATCTCGGGATTGCAAGATAACCAAACAAAACTTTTAGTGGATTTCTACTTATTTTATTAAATATCATCTCCACCAAACAGGACAAGCTTGCATCTGTTATAGTTTTGGAGAAAAATGTGTTCATTTCATGTATGCGCGAAATGCCTTAAAAATGGCTTTAAAATGGATTTGGAGCATGGAGACGATTATCTCGGGATTGCAAGATAACCAAACAAAACTTTTAGTGGATTTCTACTTATTTTATTAAATATCATCTCCACCAAACAGGACAAGCTTGCATCTGTTATAGTTTTGGAGAAAAATGTGTTCATTTCATGTATGCGCGAAATGCCTTAAAAATGGCTTTAAAATGGATTTGGAGCATGGAGACGATTATCTCGGGATTGCAAGATAACCAAAGAAAACTTTTAGTGGATTTCTACTTATTTTATTAAATATAATCTCCACCAAACAGGACAAGCTTGCATCTGTTATAGTTTTGGAGAAAAATGTGTTCATTTCATGTATGCGCGAAATGCCTTAAAAATGGCTTTAAAATGGATTTGGAGCATGGAGACGATTATCTCGGGATTGCAAGATAACCAAACAAAACTTTTAGTGGATTTCTACTTATTTTATTAAATATCATCTCCACCAAACAGGACAAGCTTGCATCTGTTATAGTTTTGGAGAAAAATGTGTTCATTTCATGTATGCGCGAAATGCCTTAAAAATGGCTTTAAAATGGATTTGGAGCATGGAGACGATTATCTCGGGATTGCAATATAACCAAACAAAACTTTTAGTGGATTTCTACTTATTTTATTAAATATCATCTCCACCAAACAGGACAAGCTTTGCATCTGTTATAGTTTTGGAGAAAAATGTGTTCATTTCATGTATGCGCGAAATGCCTTAAAAATGGCTTTAAAATGGATTTGGAGCATGGAGACGATTATCTCGGATTGCAAGATAACCAAACAAAACTTTTAGTGGATTTCTACTTATTTTATTAAATATCATCTCCACCAAACAGGACAAGCTTGCATCTGTTATAGTTTTGGAGAAAAATGTGTTCATTTCATGTATGCGCGAAATGCCTTAAAAATGGCTTTAAAATGGATTTGGAGCATGGAGACGATTATCTCGGGATTGCAAGATAACCAAACAAAACTTTTAGTGGATTTCTACTTATTTTATTAAATATCATCTCCACCAAACAGGACAAGCTTGCATCTGTTATAGTTTTGGAGAAAAATGTGTTCATTTCATGTATGCGCGAAATGCCTTAAAAATGGCTTTAAAATGGATTTGGAGCATGGAGACGATTATCTCGGGATTGCAATATAACCAAACAAAACTTTTAGTGGATTTCTACTTATTTTATTAAATATCATCTCCACCAAACAGGACAAGCTTGCATCTGTTATAGTTTTGGAGAAAAATGTGTTCATTTCATGTATGCGCGAAATGCCTTAAAAATGGCTTTAAAATGGATTTGGAGCATGGAGACGATTATCTCGGGATTGCAAGATAACCAAACAAAACTTTTAGTGGATTTCTACTTATTTTATTAAATATCATCTCCACCAAACAGGACAAGCTTGCATCTGTTATAGTTTTGGAGAAAAATGTGTTCATTTCAGCGCGAAATGCCTTAAAAATGGCTTTAAAATGGATTTGGAGCATGGAGACGATTATCTCGGGATTGCAAGATAACCAAACAAAACTTTTAGTGGATTTCTACTTATTTTATTAAATATCATCTCCACCAAACAGGACAAGCTTGCATCTGTTATAGTTTTGGAGAAAAATGTGTTCATTTCATGTATGCGCGAAATGCCTTAAAAATGGCTTTAAAATGGATTTGGAGCATGGAGACGATTATCTCGGGATTGCAAGATAACCAAACAAAACTTTTAGTGGATTTCTACTTATTTTATTAAATATCATCTCCACCAAACAGGACAAGCTTGCATCTGTTATAGTTTTGGAGAAAAATGTGTTCATTTCATGTATGCGCGAAATGCCTTAAAAATGGCTTTAAAATGGATTTGGAGCATGGAGACGATTATCTCGGGATTGCAAGATAACCAAACAAAACTTTTAGTGGATTTCTACTTATTTTATTAAATATCATCTCCACCAAACAGGGCAAGCTTGCATCTGTTATAGTTTTGGAGAAAAATGTGTTCATTTCATGTATGCGCGAAATGCCTTAAAAATGGCTTTAAAATGGATTTGGAGCATGGAGACGATTATCTCGGGATTGCAAGATAACCAAACAAAACTTTTAGTGGATTTCTACTTATTTTATTAAATATCATCTCCACCAAACAGGACAAGCTTGCATCTGTTATAGTTTTGGAGAAAAATGTGTTCATTTCATGTATGCGCGAAATGCCTTAAAAATGGCTTTAAAATGGATTTGGAGCATGGAGACGATTATCTCGGGATTGCAAGATAACCAAACAAAACTTTTAGTGGATTTCTACTTATTTTATTAAATATCATCTCCACCAAACAGGACAAGCTTGCATCTGTTATAGTTTTGGAGAAAAATGTGTTCATTTCATGTATGCGCGAAATGCCTTAAAAATGGCTTTAAAATGGATTTGGAGCATGGAGACGATTATCTCGGGATTGCAAGATAACCAAACAAAACTTTTAGTGGATTTCTACTTATTTTATTAAATATCATCTCCACCAAACAGGACAAGCTTGCATCTGTTATAGTTTTGGAGAAAAATGTGTTCATTTCATGTATGCGCGAAATGCCTTAAAAATGGCTTTAAAATGGATTTGGAGCATGGAGACGATTATCTCGGGATTGCAAGATAACCAAACAAAACTTTTAGTGGATTTCTACTTATTTTATTAAATATCATCTCCACCAAACAGGACAAGCTTGCATCTGTTATAGTTTTGGAGAAAAATGTGTTCATTTCATGTATGCGCGAAATGCCTTAAAAATGGCTTTAAAATGGATTTGGAGCATGGAGACGATTATCTCGGGATTGCAATATAACCAAACAAAACTTTTAGTGGATTTCTACTTATTTTATTAAATATCATCTCCACCAAACAGGACAAGCTTGCATCTGTTATAGTTTTGGAGAAAAATGTGTTCATTTCATGTATGCGCGAAATGCCTTAAAAATGGCTTTAAAATGGATTTGGAGCATGGAGACGATTATCTCGGGATTGCAAGATAACCAAACAAAACTTTTAGTGGATTTCTACTTATTTTATTAAATATCATCTCCACCAAACAGGACAAGCTTGCATCTGTTATAGTTTTGGAGAAAAATGTGTTCATTTCATGTATGCGCGAAATGCCTTAAAAATGGCTTTAAAATGGATTTGGAGCATGGAGACGATTATCTCGGGATTGCAAGATAACCAAACAAAACTTTTAGTGGATTTCTACTTATTTTATTAAATATCATCTCCACCAAACAGGACAAGCTTGCATCTGTTATAGTTTTGGAGAAAAATGTGTTCATTTCATGTATGCGCGAAATGCCTTAAAAATGGCTTTAAAATGGATTTGGAGCATGGAGACGATTATCTCGGGATTGCAAGATAACCAAACAAAACTTTTAGTGGATTTCTACTTATTTTATTAAATATCATCTCCACCAAACAGGACAAGCTTGCATCTGTTATAGTTTTGGAGAAAAATGTGTTCATTTCATGTATGCGCGAAATGCCTTAAAAATGGCTTTAAAATGGATTTGGAGCATGGAGACGATTATCTCGGCATTGCAATATAACCAAACAAAACTTTTAGTGGATTTCTACTTATTTTATTAAATATCATCTCCACCAAACAGGACAAGCTTGCATCTGTTATAGTTTTGGAGAAAAATGTGTTCATTTCATGTATGCGCGAAATGCCTTAAAAATGGCTTTAAAATGGATTTGGAGCATGGAGACGATTATCTCGGGATTGCAAGATAACCAAACAAAACTTTTAGTGGATTTCTACTTATTTTATTAAATATCATCTCCACCAAACAGGACAAGCTTGCATCTGTTATAGTTTTGGAGAAAAATGTGTTCATTTCATGTATGCGCGAAATGCCTTAAAAATGGCTTTAAAATGGATTTGGAGCATGGAGACGATTATCTCGGGATTGCAAGATAACCAAACAAAACTTTTAGTGGATTTCTACTTATTTTATTAAATATCATCTCCACCAAACAGGACAAGCTTGCATCTGTTATAGTTTTGGAGAAAAATGTGTTAATTTCATGTATGCGCGAAATGCCTTAAAAATGGCTTTAAAATGGATTTGGAGCATGGAGACGATTATCTCGGGATTGCAAGATAACCAAACAAAACTTTTAGTGGATTTCTACTTATTTTATTAAATATCATCTCCACCAAACAGGACAAGCTTGCATGTGTTATAGTTTTGGAGAAAAATGTGTTCATTTCATGTATGCGCAAAATGCCTTAAAAATGGCTTTAAAATGGATTTGGAGCATGGAGACGATTATCTCGGGATTGCAAGATAACCAAACAAAACTTTTAGTGGATTTCTACTTATTTTATTAAATATCATCTCCACCAAACAGGACAAGCTTGCATCTGTTATAGTTTTGGAGAAAAATGTGTTCATTTCATGTATGCGCGAAATGCCTTAAAAATGGCTTTAAAATGGATTTGGAGCATGGAGACGATTATCTCGGGATTGCAAGATAACCAAACAAAACTTTTAGTGGATTTCTACTTATTTTATTAAATATCATCTCCACCAAACAGGACAAGCTTGCATCTGTTATAGTTTTGGAGAAAAATGTGTTCATTTCATGTATGCGCGAAATGCCTTAAAAATGGCTTTAAAATGGATTTGGAGCATGGAGACGATTATCTCGGGATTGCAAGATAACCAAACAAAACTTTTAGTGGATTTCTACTTATTTTATTAAATATCATCTCCACCAAACAGGACAAGCTTGCATCTGTTATAGTTTTGGAGAAAAATGTGTTCATTTCATGTATGCGCAAAATGCCTTAAAAATGGCTTTAAAATGGATTTGGAGCATGGAGACGATTATCTCAGGATGGCAATATAAACAAACGAAACTTTTAGTAGATTTCTACTTATTTTATTAAATATTATCTCCACCAAACAGGACAAGCTTGCATCTGTTATAGTTTTGGAGAAAAATGTGTTCATTTCATGTATGCGCGAAATGCCTTAAAAATGGCTTTAAAATGGATTTGGAGCATGGAGACGATTATCTCGGGATTGCAAGATAACCAAACAAAACTTTTAGTGGATTTCTACTTATTTTATTAAATATCATCTCCACCAAACAGGACAAGCTTGCATGTGTTATAGTTTTGGAGAAAAATGTGTTCATTTCATGTATGCGCAAAATGCCTTAAAAATGGCTTTAAAATGGATTTGGAGCATGGAGACGATTATCTCAGGATGGCAATATAAACAAACGAAACTTTTAGTAGATTTCTACTTATTTTAATTAATATTATCTCCACCAAACAGGACAAGCTTGCATCTGTTATAGTTTTGGAGAAAAATGTGTTCATTTCATGTATGCGCAAAATGCCTTAAAAATGGCTTTAAAATGGATTTGGAGCATGGAGACGATTATCTCGGGATTGCAAGATAACCAAACAAAACTTTTAGTGGATTTCTACTTATTTTATTAAATATCATCTCCACCAAACAGGACAAGCTTGCATCTGTTATAGTTTTGGAGAAAAATGTGTTCATTTCATGTATGCGCGAAATGCCTTAAAAATGGCTTTAAAATGGATTTGGAGCATGGAGACGATTATCTCGGGATTGCAAGATAACCAAACAAAACTTTTAGTGGATTTCTACTTATTTTATTAAATATCATCTCCACCAAACAGGACAAGCTTGCATCTGTTATAGTTTTGGAGAAAAATGTGTTCATTTCATGTATGCGCGAAATGCCTTAAAAATGGCTTTAAAATGGATTTGGAGCATGGAGACGATTATCTCGGGATTGCAAGATAACCAAACAAAACTTTTAGTGGATTTCTACTTATTTTATTAAATATCATCTCCACCAAACAGGACAAGCTTGCATCTGTTATAGTTTTGGAGAAAAATGTGTTCATTTCATGTATGCGCGAAATGCCTTAAAAATGGCTTTAAAATGGATTTGGAGCATGGAGACGATTATCTCGGGATTGCAATATAACCAAACAAAACTTTTAGTGGATTTCTACTTATTTTATTAAATATCATCTCCACCAAACAGGACAAGCTTGCATCTGTTATAGTTTTGGAGAAAAATGTGTTCATTTCATGTATGCGCGAAATGCCTTAAAAATGGCTTTAAAATGGATTTGGAGCATGGAGACGATTATCTCGGGATTGCAAGATAACCAAACAAAACGTTTAGTGGATTTCTACTTATTTTATTAAATATCATCTCCACCAAACAGGACAAGCTTGCATCTGTTATAGTTTTGGAGAAAAATGTGTTCATTTCATGTATGCGCGAAATGCCTTAAAAATGGCTTTAAAATGGATTTGGAGCATGGAGACGATTATCTCGGGATTGCAAGATAACCAAACAAAACTTTTAGTGGATTTCTACTTATTTTATTAAATATCATCTCCACCAAACAGGACAAGCTTGCATCTGTTATAGTTTTGGAGAAAAATGTGTTCATTTCATGTATGCGCGAAATGCCTTAAAAATGGCTTTAAAATGGATTTGGAGCATGGAGACGATTATCTCGGGATTGCAAGATAACCAAACAAAACTTTTAGTGGATTTCTACTTATTTTATTAAATATCATCCCCACCAAACAGGACAAGCTTGCATGTGTTATAGTTTTGGAGAAAAATGTGTTAATTTCATGTATGCGCAAAATGCCTTTGAAATGGCTTTAAAATGGATTTGGAGCATGGAGACGATTATCTCGGGATTGCAAGATAACCAAACAAAACTTTTAGTGGATTTCTACTTATTTTATTAAATATCATCTCCACCAAACAGGACAAGCTTGCATCTGTTATAGTTTTGGAGAAAAATGTGTTCATTTCATGTATGCGCGAAATGCCTTAAAAATGGCTTTAAAATGGATTTGGAGCATGGAGACGATTATCTCGGGATTGCAAGATAACCAAACAAAACTTTTAGTGGATTTCTACTTATTTTATTAAATATCATCTCCACCAAACAGGACAAGCTTGCATCTGTTAAAGTTTTGGAGAAAAATGTGTTCATTTCATGTATGCGCGAAATGCCTTAAAAATGGCTTTAAAATGGATTTGGAGCATGGAGACGATTATCTCGGGATTGCAAGATAACCAAACAAAACGTTTAGTGGATTTCTACTTATTTTATTAAATATCATCTCCACCAAACAGGACAAGCTTGCATCTGTTATAGTTTTGGAGAAAAATGTGTTCATTTCATGTATGCGCGAAATGCCTTAAAAATGGCTTTAAAATGGATTTGGAGCATGGAGACGATTATCTCGGGATTGCAAGATAACCAAACAAAACTTTTAGTGGATTTCTACTTATTTTATTAAATATCATCTCCACCAAACAGGACAAGCTTGCATCTGTTATAGTTTTGGAGAAAAATGTGTTCATTTCATGTATGCGCGAAATGCCTTAAAAATGGCTTTAAAATGGATTTGGAGCATGGAGACGATTATCTCGGGATTGCAATATAACCAAACAAAACTTTTAGTGAATTTCTACTTATTTTATTAAATATCATCTCCACCAAACAGGACAAGCTTGCATCTGTTATAGTTTTGGAGAAAAATGTGTTCATTTCATGTATGCGCGAAATGCCTTAAAAATGGCTTTAAAATGGATTTGGAGCATGGAGACGATTATCTCGGGATTGCAAGATAACCAAACAAAACGTTTAGTGGATTTCTACTTATTTTATTAAATATCATCTCCACCAAACAGGACAAGCTTGCATCTGTTATAGTTTTGGAGAAAAATGTGTTCATTTCATGTATGCGCGAAATGCCTTAAAAATGGCTTTAAAATGGATTTGGAGCATGGAGACGATTATCTCGGGATTGCAAGATAACCAAACAAAACTTTTAGTGGATTTCTACTTATTTTATTAAATATCATCTCCACCAAACAGGACAAGCTTGCATGTGTTATAGTTTTGGAGAAAAATGTGTTAATTTCACGTATGCGCAAAATGCCTTTGAAATGGCTTTAAAATGGATTTGGAGCATGGAGACGATTATCTCGGGATTGCAAGATAACCAAACAAAACTTTTAGTGGATTTCTACTTATTTTATTAAATATCATCTCCACCAAACAGGACAAGCTTGCATCTGTTATAGTTTTGGAGAAAAATGTGTTCATTTCATGTATGCGCGAAATGCCTTAAAAATGGCTTTAAAATGGATTTGGAGCATGGAGACGATTATCTCGGGATTGCAAGATAACCAAACAAAACTTTTAGTGGATTTCTACTTATTTTATTAAATATCATCTCCACCAAACAGGACAAGCTTGCATCTGTTATAGTTTTGGAGAAAAATGTGTTCATTTCATGTATGCGCGAAATGCCTTAAAAATGGCTTTAAAATGGATTTGGAGCATGGAGACGATTATCTCGGGATTGCAATATAACCAAACAAAACTTTTAGTGGATTTCTACTTATTTTATTAAATATCATCTCCACCAAACAGGACAAGCTTGCATCTGTTATAGTTTTGGAGAAAAATGTGTTCATTTCATGTATGCGCGAAATGCCTTAAAAATGGCTTTAAAATGGATTTGGAGCATGGAGACGATTATCTCGGGATTGCAAGATAACCAAACAAAACGTTTAGTGGATTTCTACTTATTTTATTAAATATCATCTCCACCAAACAGGACAAGCTTGCATCTGTTATAGTTTTGGAGAAAAATGTGTTCATTTCATGTATGCGCGAAATGCCTTAAAAATGGCTTTAAAATGGATTTGGAGCATGGAGACGATTATCTCGGGATTGCAAGATAACCAAACAAAACTTTTAGTGGATTTCTACTTATTTTATTAAATATCATCTCCACCAAACAGGACAAGCTTGCATCTGTTATAGTTTTGGAGAAAAATGTGTTCATTTCATGTATGCGCGAAATGCCTTAAAAATGGCTTTAAAATGGATTTGGAGCATGGAGACGATTATCTCGGGATTGCAAGATAACCAAACAAAACTTTTAGTGGATTTCTACTTATTTTATTAAATATCATCCCCACCAAACAGGACAAGCTTGCATGTGTTATAGTTTTGGAGAAAAATGTGTTAATTTCATGTATGCGCAAAATGCCTTTGAAATGGCTTTAAAATGGATTTGGAGCATGGAGACGATTATCTCGGGATTGCAAGATAACCAAACAAAACTTTTAGTGGATTTCTACTTATTTTATTAAATATCATCTCCACCAAACAGGACAAGCTTGCATCTGTTATAGTTTTGGAGAAAAATGTGTTCATTTCATGTATGCGCGAAATGCCTTAAAAATGGCTTTAAAATGGATTTGGAGCATGGAGACGATTATCTCGGGATTGCAAGATAACCAAACAAAACTTTTAGTGGATTTCTACTTATTTTATTAAATATCATCTCCACCAAACAGGACAAGCTTGCATGTGTTATAGTTTTGGAGAAAAATGTGTTAATTTCATGTATGCGCAAAATGCCTTTGAAATGGCTTTAAAATGGATTTGGAGCATGGAGACGATTATCTCGGGATTGCAAGATAACCAAACAAAACTTTTAGTGGATTTCTACTTATTTTATTAAATATCATCTCCACCAAACAGGACAAGCTTGCATCTGTTATAGTTTTGGAGAAAAATGTGTTCATTTCATGTATGCGCGAAATGCCTTAAAAATGGCTTTAAAATGGATTTGGAGCATGGAGACGATTATCTCGGGATTGCAAGATAACCAAACAAAACTTTTAGTGGATTTCTACTTATTTTATTAAATATCATCTCCACCAAACAGGACAAGCTTGCATCTGTTAAAGTTTTGGAGAAAAATGTGTTCATTTCATGTATGCGCGAAATGCCTTAAAAATGGCTTTAAAATGGATTTGGAGCATGGAGACGATTATCTCGGGATTGCAAGATAACCAAACAAAACTTTTAGTGGATTTCTACTTATTTTATTAAATATCATCTCCACCAAACAGGACAAGCTTGCATCTGTTATAGTTTTGGAGAAAAATGTGTTCATTTCATGTATGCGCGAAATGCCTTAAAAATGGCTTTAAAATGGATTTGGAGCATGGAGACGATTATCTCGGGATTGCAAGATAACCAAACAAAACTTTTAGTGGATTTCTACTTATTTTATTAAATATCATCTCCACCAAACAGGACAAGCTTGCATCTGTTATAGTTTTGGAGAAAAATGTGTTCATTTCATGTATGCGCGAAATGCCTTAAAATGGCTTTAAAATGGATTTGGAGCATGGAGACGATTATCTCGGGATTGCAATATAACCAAACAAAACTTTTAGTGAATTTCTACTTATTTTATTAAATATCATCTCCACCAAACAGGACAAGCTTGCATCTGTTATAGTTTTGGAGAAAAATGTGTTCATTTCATGTATGCGCGAAATGCCTTAAAAATGGCTTTAAAATGGATTTGGAGCATGGAGACGATTATCTCGGGATTGCAAGATAACCAAACAAAACGTTTAGTGGATTTCTACTTATTTTATTAAATATCATCTCCACCAAACAGGACAAGCTTGCATCTGTTATAGTTTTGGAGAAAAATGTGTTCATTTCATGTATGCGCGAAATGCCTTAAAAATGGCTTTAAAATGGATTTGGAGCATGGAGACGATTATCTCGGGATTGCAAGATAACCAAACAAAACTTTTAGTGGATTTCTACTTATTTTATTAAATATCATCTCCACCAAACAGGACAAGCTTGCATGTGTTATAGTTTTGGAGAAAAATGTGTTAATTTCACGTATGCGCAAAATGCCTTTGAAATGGCTTTAAAATGGATTTGGAGCATGGAGACGATTATCTCGGGATTGCAAGATAACCAAACAAAACTTTTAGTGGATTTCTACTTATTTTATTAAATATCATCTCCACCAAACAGGACAAGCTTGCATCTGTTATAGTTTTGGAGAAAAATGTGTTCATTTCATGTATGCGCGAAATGCCTTAAAAATGGCTTTAAAATGGATTTGGAGCATGGAGACGATTATCTCGGGATTGCAAGATAACCAAACAAAACTTTTAGTGGATTTCTACTTATTTTATTAAATATCATCTCCACCAAACAGGACAAGCTTGCATCTGTTATAGTTTTGGAGAAAAATGTGTTCATTTCATGTATGCGCGAAATGCCTTAAAAATGGCTTTAAAATGGATTTGGAGCATGGAGACGATTATCTCGGGATTGCAATATAACCAAACAAAACTTTTAGTGGATTTCTACTTATTTTATTAAATATCATCTCCACCAAACAGGACAAGCTTGCATCTGTTATAGTTTTGGAGAAAAATGTGTTCATTTCATGTATGCGCGAAATGCCTTAAAAATGGCTTTAAAATGGATTTGGAGCATGGAGACGATTATCTCGGGATTGCAAGATAACCAAACAAAACGTTTAGTGGATTTCTACTTATTTTATTAAATATCATCTCCACCAAACAGGACAAGCTTGCATCTGTTATAGTTTTGGAGAAAAATGTGTTCATTTCATGTATGCGCGAAATGCCTTAAAAATGGCTTTAAAATGGATTTGGAGCATGGAGACGATTATCTCGGGATTGCAAGATAACCAAACAAAACTTTTAGTGGATTTCTACTTATTTTATTAAATATCATCTCCACCAAACAGGACAAGCTTGCATCTGTTATAGTTTTGGAGAAAAATGTGTTCATTTCATGTATGCGCGAAATGCCTTAAAAATGGCTTTAAAATGGATTTGGAGCATGGAGACGATTATCTCGGGATTGCAAGATAACCAAACAAAACTTTTAGTGGATTTCTACTTATTTTATTAAATATCATCCCCACCAAACAGGACAAGCTTGCATGTGTTATAGTTTTGGAGAAAAATGTGTTAATTTCATGTATGCGCAAAATGCCTTTGAAATGGCTTTAAAATGGATTTGGAGCATGGAGACGATTATCTCGGGATTGCAAGATAACCAAACAAAACTTTTAGTGGATTTCTACTTATTTTATTAAATATCATCTCCACCAAACAGGACAAGCTTGCATCTGTTATAGTTTTGGAGAAAAATGTGTTCATTTCATGTATGCGCGAAATGCCTTAAAAATGGCTTTAAAATGGATTTGGAGCATGGAGACGATTATCTCGGGATTGCAAGATAACCAAACAAAACTTTTAGTGGATTTCTACTTATTTTATTAAATATCATCTCCACCAAACAGGACAAGCTTGCATGTGTTATAGTTTTGGAGAAAAATGTGTTCATTTCATGTATGCGCAAAATGCCTTTGAAATGGCTTTAAAATGGATTTGGAGCATGGAGACGATTATCTCGGGATTGCAAGATAACCAAACAAAACTTTTAGTGGATTTCTACTTATTTTATTAAATATCATCTCCACCAAACAGGACAAGCTTGCATCTGTTATAGTTTTGGAGAAAAATGTGTTCATTTCATGTATGCGCGAAATGCCTTAAAAATGGCTTTAAAATGGATTTGGAGCATGGAGACGATTATCTCGGGATTGCAAGATAACCAAACAAAACTTTTAGTGGATTTCTACTTATTTTATTAAATATCATCTCCACCAAACAGGACAAGCTTGCATCTGTTATAGTTTTGGAGAAAAATGTGTTCATTTCATGTATGCGCGAAATGCCTTAAAAATGGCTTTAAAATGGATTTGGAGCATGGAGACGATTATCTCGGGATTGCAATATAACCAAACAAAACTTTTAGTGGATTTCTACTTATTTTATTAAATATCATCTCCACCAAACAGGACAAGCTTGCATCTGTTATAGTTTTGGAGAAAAATGTGTTCATTTCATGTATGCGCGAAATGCCTTAAAAATGGCTTTAAAATGGATTTGGAGCATGGAGACGATTATCTCGGGATTGCAAGATAACCAAACAAAACCTTTAGTGGATTTCTACTTATTTTATTAAATATCATCTCCACCAAACAGGACAAGCTTGCATCTGTTATAGTTTTGGAGAAAAATGTGTTCATTTCATGTATGCGCGAAATGCCTTAAAAATGGCTTTAAAATGGATTTGGAGCATGGAGACGATTATCTCGGGATTGCAAGATAACCAAACAAAACTTTTAGTGGATTTCTACTTATTTTATTAAATATCATCTCCACCAAACAGGACAAGCTTGCATCTGTTATAGTTTTGGAGAAAAATGTGTTCATTTCATGTATGCGCGAAATGCCTTAAAAATGGCTTTAAAATGGATTTGGAGCATGGAGACGATTATCTCGGGATTGCAAGATAACCAAACAAAACTTTTAGTGGATTTCTACTTATTTTATTAAATATCATCCCCACCAAACAGGACAAGCTTGCATGTGTTATAGTTTTGGAGAAAAATGTGTTAATTTCATGTATGCGCAAAATGCCTTTGAAATGGCTTTAAAATGGATTTGGAGCATGGAGACGATTATCTCGGGATTGCAAGATAACCAAACAAAACTTTTAGTGGATTTCTACTTATTTTATTAAATATCATCTCCACCAAACAGGACAAGCTTGCATCTGTTATAGTTTTGGAGAAAAATGTGTTCATTTCATGTATGCGCGAAATGCCTTAAAAATGGCTTTAAAATGGATTTGGAGCATGGAGACGATTATCTCGGGATTGCAAGATAACCAAACAAAACTTTTAGTGGATTTCTACTTATTTTATTAAATATCATCTCCACCAAACAGGACAAGCTTGCATGTGTTATAGTTTTGGAGAAAAATGTGTTAATTTCACGTATGCGCAAAATGCCTTTGAAATGGCTTTAAAATGGATTTGGAGCATGGAGACGATTATCTCGGGATTGCAAGATAACCAAACAAAACTTTTAGTGGATTTCTACTTATTTTATTAAATATCATCTCCACCAAACAGGACAAGCTTGCATCTGTTATAGTTTTGGAGAAAAATGTGTTCATTTCATGTATGCGCGAAATGCCTTAAAAATGGCTTTAAAATGGATTTGGAGCATGGAGACGATTATCTCGGGATTGCAAGATAACCAAACAAAACTTTTAGTGGATTTCTACTTATTTTATTAAATATCATCTCCACCAAACAGGACAAGCTTGCATCTGTTATAGTTTTGGAGAAAAATGTGTTCATTTCATGTATGCGCGAAATGCCTTAAAAATGGCTTTAAAATGGATTTGGAGCATGGAGACGATTATCTCGGGATTGCAATATAACCAAACAAAACTTTTAGTGGATTTCTACTTATTTTATTAAATATCATCTCCACCAAACAGGACAAGCTTGCATCTGTTATAGTTTTGGAGAAAAATGTGTTCATTTCATGTATGCGCGAAATGCCTTAAAAATGGCTTTAAAATGGATTTGGAGCATGGAGACGATTATCTCGGGATTGCAAGATAACCAAACAAAACGTTTAGTGGATTTCTACTTATTTTATTAAATATCATCTCCACCAAACAGGACAAGCTTGCATCTGTTATAGTTTTGGAGAAAAATGTGTTCATTTCATGTATGCGCGAAATGCCTTAAAAATGGCTTTAAAATGGATTTGGAGCATGGAGACGATTATCTCGGGATTGCAAGATAACCAAACAAAACTTTTAGTGGATTTCTACTTATTTTATTAAATATCATCTCCACCAAACAGGACAAGCTTGCATCTGTTATAGTTTTGGAGAAAAATGTGTTCATTTCATGTATGCGCGAAATGCCTTAAAAATGGCTTTAAAATGGATTTGGAGCATGGAGACGATTATCTCGGGATTGCAAGATAACCAAACAAAACTTTTAGTGGATTTCTACTTATTTTATTAAATATCATCCCCACCAAACAGGACAAGCTTGCATGTGTTATAGTTTTGGAGAAAAATGTGTTAATTTCATGTATGCGCAAAATGCCTTTGAAATGGCTTTAAAATGGATTTGGAGCATGGAGACGATTATCTCGGGATTGCAAGATAACCAAACAAAACTTTTAGTGGATTTCTACTTATTTTATTAAATATCATCTCCACCAAACAGGACAAGCTTGCATCTGTTATAGTTTTGGAGAAAAATGTGTTCATTTCATGTATGCGCGAAATGCCTTAAAAATGGCTTTAAAATGGATTTGGAGCATGGAGACGATTATCTCGGGATTGCAAGATAACCAAACAAAACTTTTAGTGGATTTCTACTTATTTTATTAAATATCATCTCCACCAAACAGGACAAGCTTGCATCTGTTATAGTTTTGGAGAAAAATGTGTTCATTTCATGTATGCGCGAAATGCCTTAAAAATGGCTTTAAAATGGATTTGGAGCATGGAGACGATTATCTCGGGATTGCAATATAACCAAACAAAACTTTTAGTGGATTTCTACTTATTTTATTAAATATCATCTCCACCAAACAGGACAAGCTTGCATCTGTTATAGTTTTGGAGAAAAATGTGCTCATTTCATGTATGCGCGAAATGCCTTAAAAATGGCTTTAAAATGGATTTGGAGCATGGAGACGATTATCTCGGGATTGCAAGATAACCAAACAAAACGTTTAGTGGATTTCTACTTATTTTATTAAATATCATCTCCACCAAACAGGACCAGCTTGCATCTGTTATAGTTTTGGAGAAAAATGTGTTCATTTCATGTATGCGCGAAATGCCTTAAAAATGGCTTTAAAATGGATTTGGAGCATGGAGACGATTATCTCGGGATTGCAAGATAACCAAACAAAACTTTTAGTGGATTTCTACTTATTTTATTAAATATCATCTCCACCAAACAGGACAAGCTTGCATCTGTTATAGTTTTGGAGAAAAATGTGTTCATTTCATGTATGCGCGAAATGCCTTAAAAATGGCTTTAAAATGGATTTGGAGCATGGAGACGATTATCTCGGGATTGCAAGATAACCAAACAAAACTTTTAGTGGATTTCTACTTATTTTATTAAATATCATCTCCACCAAACAGGACAAGCTTGCATGTGTTATAGTTTTGGAGAAAAATGTGTTAATTTCATGTATGCGCAAAATGCCTTTAAAATGGCTTTAAAATGGATTTGGAGCATGGAGACGATTATCTCGGGATTGCAAGATAACCAAACAAAACTTTTAGTGGATTTCTACTTATTTTATTAAATATCATCTCCACCAAACAGGACAAGCTTGCATCTGTTATAGTTTTGGAGAAAAATGTGTTCATTTCATGTATGCGCGAAATGCCTTAAAAATGGCTTTAAAATGGATTTGGAGCATGGAGACGATTATCTCGGGATTGCAAGATAACCAAACAAAACTTTTAGTGGATTTCTACTTATTTTATTAAATATCATCTCCACCAAACAGGACAAGCTTGCATCTGTTATAGTTTTGGAGAAAAATGTGTTCATTTCATGTATGCGCGAAATGCCTTAAAAATGGCTTTAAAATGGATTTGGAGCATGGAGACGATTATCTCGGGATTGCAATATAACCAAACAAAACTTTTAGTGGATTTCTACTTATTTTATTAAATATCATCTCCACCAAACAGGACAAGCTTGCATCTGTTATAGTTTTGGAGAAAAATGTGTTCATTTCATGTATGCGCGAAATGCCTTAAAAATGGCTTTAAAATGGATTTGGAGCATGGAGACGATTATCTCGGGATTGCAAGATAACCAAACAAAACTTTTAGTGGATTTCTACTTATTTTATTAAATATCATCTCCACCAAACAGGACAAGCTTGCATGTGTTATAGTTTTGGAGAAAAATGTGTTAATTTCACGTATGCGCAAAATGCCTTTGAAATGGCTTTAAAATGGATTTGGAGCATGGAGACGATTATCTCGGGATTGCAAGATAACCAAACAAAACTTTTAGTGGATTTCTACTTATTTTATTAAATATCATCTCCACCAAACAGGACAAGCTTGCATCTGTTATAGTTTTGGAGAAAAATGTGTTCATTTCATGTATGCGCGAAATGCCTTAAAAATGGCTTTAAAATGGATTTGGAGCATGGAGACGATTATCTCGGGATTGCAAGATAACCAAACAAAACTTTTAGTGGATTTCTACTTATTTTATTAAATATCATCTCCACCAAACAGGACAAGCTTGCATCTGTTATAGTTTTGGAGAAAAATGTGTTCATTTCATGTATGCGCGAAATGCCTTAAAAATGGCTTTAAAATGGATTTGGAGCATGGAGACGATTATCTCGGGATTGCAATATAACCAAACAAAACTTTTAGTGGATTTCTACTTATTTTATTAAATATCATCTCCACCAAACAGGACAAGCTTGCATCTGTTATAGTTTTGGAGAAAAATGTGTTCATTTCATGTATGCGCGAAATGCCTTAAAAATGGCTTTAAAATGGATTTGGAGCATGGAGACGATTATCTCGGGATTGCAAGATAACCAAACAAAACGTTTAGTGGATTTCTACTTATTTTATTAAATATCATCTCCACCAAACAGGACAAGCTTGCATCTGTTATAGTTTTGGAGAAAAATGTGTTCATTTCATGTATGCGCGAAATGCCTTAAAAATGGCTTTAAAATGGATTTGGAGCATGGAGACGATTATCTCGGGATTGCAAGATAACCAAACAAAACTTTTAGTGGATTTCTACTTATTTTATTAAATATCATCTCCACCAAACAGGACAAGCTTGCATCTGTTATAGTTTTGGAGAAAAATGTGTTCATTTCATGTATGCGCGAAATGCCTTAAAAATGGCTTTAAAATGGATTTGGAGCATGGAGACGATTATCTCGGGATTGCAAGATAACCAAACAAAACTTTTAGTGGATTTCTACTTATTTTATTAAATATCATCCCCACCAAACAGGACAAGCTTGCATGTGTTATAGTTTTGGAGAAAAATGTGTTAATTTCATGTATGCGCAAAATGCCTTTGAAATGGCTTTAAAATGGATTTGGAGCAT
Source organism: Anomaloglossus baeobatrachus (assembly GCF_048569485.1). Lineage (NCBI taxonomy): Eukaryota > Metazoa > Chordata > Amphibia > Anura > Aromobatidae > Anomaloglossus > Anomaloglossus baeobatrachus. The sequence continues at coordinate 195,045 of NW_027444491.1, read as the reverse complement.
GGAGACGATTATCTCGGGATTGCAAGATAACCAAACAAAACTTTTAGTGGATTTCTACTTATTTTATTAAATATCATCTCCACCAAACAGGACAAGCTTGCATCTGTTATAGTTTTGGAGAAAAATGTGTTCATTTCATGTATGCGCGAAATGCCTTAAAAATGGCTTTAAAATGGATTTGGAGCATGGAGACGATTATCTCGGGATTGCAAGATAACCAAACAAAACTTTTAGTGGATTTCTACTTATTTTATTAAATATCATCTCCACCAAACAGGACAAGCTTGCATCTGTTATAGTTTTGGAGAAAAATGTGTTCATTTCATGTATGCGCGAAATGCCTTAAAAATGGCTTTAAAATGGATTTGGAGCATGGAGACGATTATCTCGGGATTGCAATATAACCAAACAAAACTTTTAGTGGATTTCTACTTATTTTATTAAATATCATCTCCACCAAACAGGACAAGCTTGCATCTGTTATAGTTTTGGAGAAAAATGTGCTCATTTCATGTATGCGCGAAATGCCTTAAAAATGGCTTTAAAATGGATTTGGAGCATGGAGACGATTATCTCGGGATTGCAAGATAACCAAACAAAACGTTTAGTGGATTTCTACTTATTTTATTAAATATCATCTCCACCAAACAGGACCAGCTTGCATCTGTTATAGTTTTGGAGAAAAATGTGTTCATTTCATGTATGCGCGAAATGCCTTAAAAATGGCTTTAAAATGGATTTGGAGCATGGAGACGATTATCTCGGGATTGCAAGATAACCAAACAAAACTTTTAGTGGATTTCTACTTATTTTATTAAATATCATCTCCACCAAACAGGACAAGCTTGCATCTGTTATAGTTTTGGAGAAAAATGTGTTCATTTCATGTATGCGCGAAATGCCTTAAAAATGGCTTTAAAATGGATTTGGAGCATGGAGACGATTATCTCGGGATTGCAAGATAACCAAACAAAACTTTTAGTGGATTTCTACTTATTTTATTAAATATCATCTCCACCAAACAGGACAAGCTTGCATGTGTTATAGTTTTGGAGAAAAATGTGTTAATTTCATGTATGCGCAAAATGCCTTTAAAATGGCTTTAAAATGGATTTGGAGCATGGAGACGATTATCTCGGGATTGCAAGATAACCAAACAAAACTTTTAGTGGATTTCTACTTATTTTATTAAATATCATCTCCACCAAACAGGACAAGCTTGCATCTGTTATAGTTTTGGAGAAAAATGTGTTCATTTCATGTATGCGCGAAATGCCTTAAAAATGGCTTTAAAATGGATTTGGAGCATGGAGACGATTATCTCGGGATTGCAAGATAACCAAACAAAACTTTTAGTGGATTTCTACTTATTTTATTAAATATCATCTCCACCAAACAGGACAAGCTTGCATCTGTTATAGTTTTGGAGAAAAATGTGTTCATTTCATGTATGCGCGAAATGCCTTAAAAATGGCTTTAAAATGGATTTGGAGCATGGAGACGATTATCTCGGGATTGCAATATAACCAAACAAAACTTTTAGTGGATTTCTACTTATTTTATTAAATATCATCTCCACCAAACAGGACAAGCTTGCATCTGTTATAGTTTTGGAGAAAAATGTGTTCATTTCATGTATGCGCGAAATGCCTTAAAAATGGCTTTAAAATGGATTTGGAGCATGGAGACGATTATCTCGGGATTGCAAGATAACCAAACAAAACTTTTAGTGGATTTCTACTTATTTTATTAAATATCATCTCCACCAAACAGGACAAGCTTGCATCTGTTATAGTTTTGGAGAAAAATGTGTTCATTTCATGTATGCGCGAAATGCCTTAAAAATGGCTTTAAAATGGATTTGGAGCATGGAGACGATTATCTCGGGATTGCAAGATAACCAAACAAAACTTTTAGTGGATTTCTACTTATTTTATTAAATATCATCTCCACCAAACAGGACAAGCTTGCATCTGTTATAGTTTTGGAGAAAAATGTGTTCATTTCATGTATGCGCGAAATGCCTTAAAAATGGCTTTAAAATGGATTTGGAGCATGGAGACGATTATCTCGGGATTGCAAGATAACCAAACAAAACTTTTAGTGGATTTCTACTTATTTTATTAAATATCATCTCCACCAAACAGGACAAGCTTGCATCTGTTATAGTTTTGGAGAAAAATGTGTTCATTTCATGTATGCGCAAAATGCCTTAAAAATGGCTTTAAAATGGATTTGGAGCATGGAGACGATTATCTCAGGATGGCAATATAAACAAACGAAACTTTTAGTAGATTTCTACTTATTTTATTAAATATTATCTCCACCAAACAGGACAAGCTTGCATCTGTTATAGTTTTGGAGAAAAATGTGTTCATTTCATGTATGCGCGAAATGCCTTAAAAATGGCTTTAAAATGGATTTGGAGCATGGAGACGATTATCTCGGGATTGCAAGATAACCAAACAAAACTTTTAGTGGATTTCTACTTATTTTATTAAATATCATCTCCACCAAACAGGACAAGCTTGCATCTGTTATAGTTTTGGAGAAAAATGTGTTCATTTCATGTATGCACGAAATGCCTTAAAAATGGCTTTAAAATGGATTTGGAGCATGGAGACGATTATCTCGGGATTGCAAGATAACCAAACAAAACTTTTAGTGGATTTCTACTTATTTTATTAAATATCATCTCCACCAAACAGGACAAGCTTGCATCTGTTATAGTTTTGGAGAAAAATGTGTTCATTTCATGTATGCGCGAAATGCCTTAAAAATGGCTTTAAAATGGATTTGGAGCATGGAGACGATTATCTCGGGATTGCAAGATAACCAAACAAAACTTTTAGTGGATTTCTACTTATTTTATTAAATATCATCTCCACCAAACAGGACAAGCTTGCATCTGTTATAGTTTTGGAGAAAAATGTGTTCATTTCATGTATGCGCGAAATGCCTTAAAAATGGCTTTAAAATGGATTTGGAGCATGGAGACGATTATCTCGGGATTGCAAGATAACCAAACAAAACTTTTAGTGGATTTCTACTTATTTTATTAAATATCATCTCCACCAAACAGGACAAGCTTGCATCTGTTATAGTTTTGGAGAAAAATGTGTTCATTTCATGTATGCGCGAAATGCCTTAAAAATGGCTTTAAAATGGATTTGGAGCATGGAGACGATTATCTCGGCATTGCAATATAACCAAACAAAACTTTTAGTGGATTTCTACTTATTTTATTAAATATCATCTCCACCAAACAGGACAAGCTTGCATCTGTTATAGTTTTGGAGAAAAATGTGTTCATTTCATGTATGCGCGAAATGCCTTAAAAATGGCTTTAAAATGGATTTGGAGCATGGAGACGATTATCTCGGGATTGCAAGATAACCAAACAAAACTTTTAGTGGATTTCTACTTATTTTATTAAATATCATCTCCACCAAACAGGACAAGCTTGCATCTGTTATAGTTTTGGAGAAAAATGTGTTCATTTCATGTATGCGCGAAATGCCTTAAAAATGGCTTTAAAATGGATTTGGAGCATGGAGACGATTATCTCGGGATTGCAAGATAACCAAACAAAACTTTTAGTGGATTTCTACTTATTTTATTAAATATCATCTCCACCAAACAGGACAAGCTTGCATCTGTTATAGTTTTGGAGAAAAATGTGTTCATTTCATGTATGCGCGAAATGCCTTAAAAATGGCTTTAAAATGGATTTGGAGCATGGAGACGATTATCTCGGGATTGCAAGATAACCAAACAAAACTTTTAGTGGATTTCTACTTATTTTATTAAATATCATCTCCACCAAACAGGACAAGCTTGCATGTGTTATAGTTTTGGAGAAAAATGTGTTCATTTCATGTATGCGCAAAATGCCTTAAAAATGGCTTTAAAATGGATTTGGAGCATGGAGACGATTATCTCGGGATTGCAAGATAACCAAACAAAACTTTTAGTGGATTTCTACTTATTTTATTAAATATCATCTCCACCAAACAGGACAAGCTTGCATCTGTTATAGTTTTGGAGAAAAATGTGTTCATTTCATGTATGCGCAAAATGCCTTAAAAATGGCTTTAAAATGGATTTGGAGCATGGAGACGATTATCTCAGGATGGCAATATAAACAAACGAAACTTTTAGTAGATTTCTACTTATTTTATTAAATATTATCTCCACCAAACAGGACAAGCTTGCATCTGTTATAGTTTTGGAGAAAAATGTGTTCATTTCATGTATGCGCGAAATGCCTTAAAAATGGCTTTAAAATGGATTTGGAGCATGGAGACGATTATCTCGGGATTGCAAGATAACCAAACAAAACTTTTAGTGGATTTCTACTTATTTTATTAAATATTATCTCCACCAAACAGGACAAGCTTGCATCTGTTATAGTTTTGGAGAAAAATGTGTTCATTTCATGTATGCGCGAAATGCCTTAAAAATGGCTTTAAAATGGATTTGGAGCATGGAGACGATTATCTCGGGATTGCAAGATAACCAAACAAAACTTTTAGTGGATTTCTACTTATTTTATTAAATATCATCTCCACCAAACAGGACAAGCTTGCATCTGTTAAAGTTTTGGAGAAAAATGTGTTCATTTCATGTATGCGCGAAATGCCTTAAAAATGGCTTTAAAATGGATTTGGAGCATGGAGACGATTATCTTGGGATTGCAAGATAACCAAACAAAACTTTTAGTGGATTTCTACTTATTTTATTAAATATCATCTCCACCAAACAGGACAAGCTTGCATCTGTTATAGTTTTGGAGAAAAATGTGTTCATTTCATGTATGCGCGAAATGCCTTAAAAATGGCTTTAAAATGGATTTGGAGCATGGAGACGATTATCTCGGGATTGCAAGATAACCAAACAAAACTTTTAGTGGATTTCTACTTATTTTATTAAATATCATCTCCACCAAACAGGACAAGCTTGCATCTGTTAAAGTTTTGGAGAAAAATGTGTTCATTTCATGTATGCGCGAAATGCCTTAAAAATGGCTTTAAAATGGATTTGGAGCATGGAGACGATTATCTCGGGATTGCAAGATAACCAAACAAAACTTTTAGTGGATTTCTACTTATTTTATTAAATATCATCTCCACCAAACAGGACAAGCTTGCATCTGTTATAGTTTTGGAGAAAAATGTGTTCATTTCATGTATGCGCGAAATGCCTTAAAAATGGCTTTAAAATGGATTTGGAGCATGGAGACGATTATCTCGGGATTGCAAGATAACCAAACAAAACTTTTAGTGGATTTCTACTTATTTTATTAAATATCATCTCCACCAAACAGGACAAGCTTGCATCTGTTATAGTTTTGGAGAAAAATGTGTTCATTTCATGTATGCGCGAAATGCCTTAAAAATGGCTTTAAAATGGATTTGGAGCATGGAGACGATTATCTCGGGATTGCAAGATAACCAAACAGAACTTTTAGTGGATTTCTACTTATTTTATTAAATATCATCTCCACCAAACAGGACAAGCTTGCATCTGTTATAGTTTTGGAGAAAAATGTGTTCATTTCATGTATGCGCGAAATGCCTTAAAAATGGCTTTAAAATGGATTTGGAGCATGGAGACGATTATCTCGGGATTGCAAGATAACCAAACAAAACTTTTAGTGGATTTCTACTTATTTTATTAAATATCATCTCCACCAAACAGGACAAGCTTGCATGTGTTATTGTTTTGGAGAAAAATATTGTTCATTTCATGTATGCGCGAAATGCCTTAAAAATGGCTTTAAAATGGATTTGGAGCATGGAGACGATTATCTCGGGATTGCAAGATAACCAAACAAAACTTTTAGTGGATTTCTACTTATTTTATTAAATATCATCTCCACCAAACAGGACAAGCTTGCATCTGTTATAGTTTTGGAGAAAAATGTGTTCATTTCATGTATGCGCGAAATGCCTTAAAAATGGCTTTAAAATGGATTTGGAGCATGGAGACGATTATCTCGGGATTGCAATATAACCAAACAAAACTTTTAGTGGATTTCTACTTATTTTATTAAATATCATCTCCACCAAACAGGACAAGCTTGCATCTGTTATAGTTTTGGAGAAAAATGTGTTCATTTCATGTATGCGCGAAATGCCTTAAAATTGGCTTTAAAATGGATTTGGAGCATGGAGACGATTATCTCAGGATGGCAATATAAACAAACGAAACTTTTAGTAGATTTCTACTTATTTTATTAAATATTATCTCCACCAAACAGGACAAGCTTGCATCTGTTATAGTTTTGGAGAAAAATGTGTTCATTTCATGTAAGCGCGAAATGCCTTAAAAATGGCTTTAAAATGGATTTGGAGCATGGAGACGATTATCTCGGGATTGCAAGATAACCAAACAAAACTTTTAGTGGATTTCTACTTATTTTATTAAATATCATCTCCACCAAACAGGACAAGCTTGCATCTGTTAAAGTTTTGGAGAAAAATGTGTTCATTTCATGTATGCGCGAAATGCCTTAAAAATGGCTTTAAAATGGATTTGGAGCATGGAGACGATTATCTCGGCATTGCAATATAACCAAACAAAACTTTTAGTGGATTTCTACTTATTTTAATAAATATCATCTCCACCAAACAGGACAAGCTTGCATCTGTTATAGTTTTGGAGAAAAATGTGTTCATTTCATGTATGCGCGACATGCCTTAAAAATGGCTTTAAAATGGATTTGGAGCATGGAGACGATTATCTCGGGATTGCAAGATAACCAAACAAAACTTTTAGTGGATTTCTACTTATTTTATTAAATATCATCTCCACCAAACAGGACAAGCTTGCATCTGTTATAGTTTTGGAGAAAAATGTGTTCATTTCATGTATGCGCGAAATGCCTTAAAAATGGCTTTAAAATGGATTTGGAGCATGGAGACGATTATCTCGGGATTGCAAGATAACCAAACAAAACTTTTAGTGGATTTCTACTTATTTTATTAAATATCATCTCCACCAAACAGGACAAGCTTGCATCTGTTATAGTTTTGGAGAAAAATGTGTTCATTTCATGTATGCGCGAAATGCCTTAAAAAATGGCTTTAAAATGGATTTGGAGCATGGAGACGATTATCTCGGGATTGCAAGATAACCAAACAAAACTTTTAGTGGATTTCTACTTATTTTATTAAATATCATCTCCACCAAACAGGACAAGCTTGCATGTGTTATAGTTTTGGAGAAAAATGTGTTCATTTCATGTATGCGCAAAATGCCTTAAAAATGGCTTTAAAATGGATTTGGAGCATGGAGACGATTATCTCGCGATTGCAAGATAACCAAACAAAACTTTTAGTGGATTTCTACTTATTTTATTAAATATCATCTCCACCAAACAGGACAAGCTTGCATCTGTTATAGTTTTGGAGAAAAATGTGTTCATTTCATGTATGCGCGAAATGCCTTAAAAATGGCTTTAAAATGGATTTGGAGCATGGAGACGATTATCTCGGGATTGCAAGATAACCAAACAAAACTTTTAGTGGATTTCTACTTATTTTATTAAATATCATCTCCACCAAACAGGACAAGCTTGCATCTGTTAAAGTTTTGGAGAAAAATGTGTTAATTTCATGTATGCGCGAAATGCCTTAAAAATGGCTTTAAAATGGATTTGGAGCATGGAGACGATTATCTCGGGATTGCAAGATAACCAAACAAAACTTTTAGTGGATTTCTACTTATTTTATTAAATATCATCTCCACCAAACAGGACAAGCTTGCAACTGTTATAGTTTTGGAGAAAAATGTGTTCATTTCATGTATGCGCGAAATGCCTTAAAAATGGCTTTAAAATGGATTTGGAGCATGGAGACGATTATCTCGGGATTGCAAGATAACCAAACAAAACTTTTAGTGGATTTCTACTTATTTTATTAAATATCATCTCCACCAAACAGGACAAGCTTGCATCTGTTATAGTTTTGGAGAAAAATGTGTTCATTTCATGTATGCGCGAAATGCCTTAAAAATGGCTTTAAAATGGATTTGGAGCATGGAGACGATTATCTCGGGATTGCAAGATAACCAAACAAAACTTTTAGTGGATTTCTACTTATTTTATTAAATATCATCTCCACCAAACAGGACAAGCTTGCATCTGTTAAAGTTTTGGAGAAAAATGTGTTAATTTCATGTATGCGCGAAATGCCTTAAAAATGGCTTTAAAATGGATTTGGAGCATGGAGACGATTATCTCGGGATTGCAAGATAACCAAACAAAACTTTTAGTGGATTTCTACTTATTTTATTAAATATCATCTCCACCAAACAGGACAAGCTTGCATCTGTTATAGTTTTGGAGAAAAATGTGTTCATTTCATGTATGCGCGAAATGCCTTAAAAATGGCTTTAAAATGGATTTGGAGCATGGAGACGATTATCTCGGGATTGCAAGATAACCAAACAAAACTTTTAGTGGATTTCTACTTATTTTATTAAATATCATCTCCACCAAACAGGACAAGCTTGCATCTGTTATAGTTTTGGAGAAAAATGTGTTCATTTCATGTATGCGCGAAATGCCTTAAAAATGGCTTTAAAATGGATTTGGAGCATGGAGACGATTATCTCGGGATTGCAAGATAACCAAACAAAACTTTTAGTGGATTTCTACTTATTTTATTAAATATCATCTCCACCAAACAGGACAAGCTTGCATGTTATAGTTTTGGAGAAAAATGTGTTCATTTCATGTATGCGCGAAATGCCTTAAAAATGGCTTTAAAATGGATTTGGAGCATGGAGACGATTATCTCGGGATTGCAATATAACCAAACAAAACTTTTAGTGGATTTCTACTTATTTTATTAAATATCATCTCCACCAAACAGGACAAGCTTGCATCTGTTATAGTTTTGGAGAAAAATGTGTTCATTTCATGTATGCGCGAAATGCCTTAAAAATGGCTTTAAAATGGATTTGGAGCATGGAGACGATTATCTCAGGATGGCAATATAAACAAACGAAACTTTTAGTAGATTTCTACTTATTTTATTAAATATTATCTCCACCAAACAGGACAAGCTTGCATCTGTTATAGTTTTGGAGAAAAATGTGTTCATTTCATGTATGCGCGAAATGCCTTAAAAATGGCTTTAAAATGGATTTGGAGCATGGAGACGATTATCTCGGGATTGCAAGATAACCAAACAAAACTTTTAGTGGATTTCTACTTATTTTATTAAATATGATCTCCACCAAACAGGACAAGCTTGCATCTGTTAAAGTTTTGGAGAAAAATGTGTTCATTTCATGTATGCGCGAAATGCCTTAAAAATGGCTTTAAAATGGATTTGGAGCATGGAGACGATTATCTCGGGATTGCAAGATAACCAAACAAAACTTTTAGTGGATTTCTACTTATTTTATTAAATATCATCTCCACCAAACAGGACAAGCTTGCATCTGTTAAAGTTTTGGAGAAAAATGTGTTCATTTCATGTATGCGCGAAATGCCTTAAAAATGGCTTTAAAATGGATTTGGAGCATGGAGACGATTATCTCGGGATTGCAAGATAACCAAACAAAACTTTTAGTGGATTTCTACTTATTTTATTAAATATCATCTCCACCAAACAGGACAAGCTTGCATCTGTTATAGTTTTGGAGAAAAATGTGTTCATTTCATGTATGCGCGAAATGCCTTAAAAATGGCTTTAAAATGGATTTGGAGCATGGAAACGATTATCTCGGGATTGCAAGATAACCAAACAAAACTTTTAGTGGATTTCTACTTATTTTATTAAATATCATCTCCACCAAACAGGACAAGCTTGCATCTGTTATAGTTTTGGAGAAAAATGTGTTCATTTCATGTATGCGCGAAATGCCTTAAAAATGGCTTTAAAATGGATTTGGAGCATGGAGACGATTATCTCGGGATTGCAATATAACCAAACAAAACTTTTAGTGGATTTCTACTTATTTTATTAAATATCATCTCCACCAAACAGGACAAGCTTGCATCTGTTATAGTTTTGGAGAAAAATGTGTTCATTTCATGTATGCGCGAAATGCCTTAAAAATGGCTTTAAAATGGATTTGGAGCATGGAGACGATTATCTCGGGATTGCAAGATAACCAAACAAAACGTTTAGTGGATTTCTACTTATTTTATTAAATATCATCTCCACCAAACAGGACAAGCTTGCATCTGTTATAGTTTTGGAGAAAAATGTGTTCATTTCATGTATGCGCGAAATGCCTTAAAAATGGCTTTAAAATGGATTTGGAGCATGGAGACGATTATCTCGGGATTGCAAGATAACCAAACAAAACTTTTAGTGGATTTCTACTTATTTTATTAAATATCATCTCCACCAAACAGGACAAGCTTGCATCTGTTATAGTTTTGGAGAAAAATGTGTTCATTTCATGTATGCGCGAAATGCCTTAAAAATGGCTTTAAAATGGATTTGGAGCATGGAGACGATTATCTCGGGATTGCAAGATAACCAAACAAAACTTTTAGTGGATTTCTACTTATTTTATTAAATATCATCTCCACCAAACAGGACAAGCTTGCATGTGTTATAGTTTTGGAGAAAAATGTGTTAATTTCATGTATGCGCAAAATGCCTTTGAAATGGCTTTAAAATGGATTTGGAGCATGGAGACGATTATCTCGGGATTGCAAGATAACCAAACAAAACTTTTAGTGGATTTCTACTTATTTTATTAAATATCATCTCCACCAAACAGGACAAGCTTGCATCTGTTATAGTTTTGGAGAAAAATGTGTTCATTTCATGTATGCGCGAAATGCCTTAAAAATGGCTTTAAAATGGATTTGGAGCATGGAGACGATTATCTCGGGATTGCAATATAACCAAACAAAACTTTTAGTGGATTTCTACTTATTTTATTAAATATCATCTCCACCAAACAGGACAAGCTTGCATCTGTTATAGTTTTGGAGAAAAATGTGTTCATTTCATGTATGCGCGAAATGCCTTAAAAATGGCTTTAAAATGGATTTGGAGCATGGAGACGATTATCTCGGGATTGCAAGATAACCAAACAAAACTTTTAGTGGATTTCTACTTATTTTATTAAATATCATCTCCACCAAACAGGACAAGCTTGCATCTGTTATAGTTTTGGAGAAAAATGTGTTCATTTCATGTATGCGCGAAATGCCTTAAAAATGGCTTTAAAATGGATTTGGAGCATGGAGACGATTATCTCGGGATTGCAAGATAACCAAACAAAACTTTTAGTGGATTTCTACTTATTTTATTAAATATCATCTCCACCAAACAGGACAAGCTTGCATGTGTTATAGTTTTGGAGAAAAATGTGTTAATTTCATGTATGCGCAAAATGCCTTTGAAATGGCTTTAAAATGGATTTGGAGCATGGAGACGATTATCTCGGGATTGCAAGATAACCAAACAAAACTTTTAGTGGATTTCTACTTATTTTATTAAATATCATCTCCACCAAACAGGACAAGCTTGCATCTGTTATAGTTTTGGAGAAAAATGTGTTCATTTCATGTATGCGCGAAATGCCTTAAAAATGGCTTTAAAATGGATTTGGAGCATGGAGACGATTATCTCGGGATTGCAATATAACCAAACAAAACTTTTAGTGGATTTCTACTTATTTTATTAAATATCATCTCCACCAAACAGGACAAGCTTGCATCTGTTATAGTTTTGGAGAAAAATGTGTTCATTTCATGTATGCGCGAAATGCCTTAAAAATGGCTTTAAAATGGATTTGGAGCATGGAGACGATTATCTCGGGATTGCAATATAACCAAACAAAACTTTTAGTGGATTTCTACTTATTTTATTAAATATCATCTCCACCAAACAGGACAAGCTTGCATCTGTTATAGTTTTGGAGAAAAATGTGTTCATTTCATGTATGCGCGAAATGCCTTAAAAATGGCTTTAAAATGGATTTGGAGCATGGAGACGATTATCTCGGGATTGCAAGATAACCAAACAAAACTTTTAGTGGATTTCTACTTATTTTATTAAATATCATCTCCACCAAACAGGACAAGCTTGCATCTGTTATAGTTTTGGAGAAAAATGTGTTCATTTCATGTATGCGCGAAATGCCTTAAAAATGGCTTTAAAATGGATTTGGAGCATGGAGACGATTATCTCGGGATTGCAAGATAACCAAACAAAACGTTTAGTGGATTTCTACTTATTTTATTAAATATCATCTCCACCAAACAGGACAAGCTTGCATCTGTTATAGTTTTGGAGAAAAATGTGTTCATTTCATGTATGCGCGAAATGCCTTAAAAATGGCTTTAAAATGGATTTGGAGCATGGAGACGATTATCTCGGGATTGCAAGATAACCAAACAAAACTTTTAGTGGATTTCTACTTATTTTATTAAATATCATCTCCACCAAACAGGACAAGCTTGCATCTGTTATAGTTTTGGAGAAAAATGTGTTCATTTCATGTATGCGCGAAATGCCTTAAAAATGGCTTTAAAATGGATTTGGAGCATGGAGACGATTATCTCGGGATTGCAAGATAACCAAACAAAACTTTTAGTGGATTTCTACTTATTTTATTAAATATCATCTCCACCAAACAGGACAAGCTTGCATGTGTTATAGTTTTGGAGAAAAATGTGTTAATTTCATGTATGCGCAAAATGCCTTTGAAATGGCTTTAAAATGGATTTGGAGCATGGAGACGATTATCTCGGGATTGCAAGATAACCAAACAAAACTTTTAGTGGATTTCTACTTATTTTATTAAATATCATCTCCACCAAACAGGACAAGCTTGCATCTGTTATAGTTTTGGAGAAAAATGTGTTCATTTCATGTATGCGCGAAATGCCTTAAAAATGGCTTTAAAATGGATTTGGAGCATGGAGACGATTATCTCGGGATTGCAAGATAACCAAACAAAACTTTTAGTGGATTTCTACTTATTTTATTAAATATCATCTCCACCAAACAGGACAAGCTTGCATCTGTTATAGTTTTGGAGAAAAATGTGTTCATTTCATGTATGCGCGAAATGCCTTAAAAATGGCTTTAAAATGGATTTGGAGCATGGAGACGATTATCTCGGGATTGCAATATAACCAAACAAAACTTTTAGTGGATTTCTACTTATTTTATTAAATATCATCTCCACCAAACAGGACAAGCTTGCATCTGTTATAGTTTTGGAGAAAAATGTGTTCATTTCATGTATGCGCGAAATGCCTTAAAAATGGCTTTAAAATGGATTTGGAGCATGGAGACGATTATCTCGGGATTGCAAGATAACCAAACAAAACGTTTAGTGGATTTCTACTTATTTTATTAAATATCATCTCCACCAAACAGGACAAGCTTGCATCTGTTATAGTTTTGGAGAAAAATGTGTTCATTTCATGTATGCGCGAAATGCCTTAAAAATGGCTTTAAAATGGATTTGGAGCATGGAGACGATTATCTCAGGATTGCAAGATAACCAAACAAAACTTTTAGTGGATTTCTACTTATTTTATTAAATATCATCTCCACCAAACAGGACAAGCTTGCATCTGTTATAGTTTGGGAGAAAAATGTGTTCATTTCATGTATGCGCGAAATGCCTTAAAAATGGCTTTAAAATGGATTTGGAGCATGGAGACGATTATCTCGGGATTGCAAGATAACAAAACAAAACTTTTAGTGGATTTCTACTTATTTTATTAAATATCATCTCCACCAAACAGGACAAGCTTGCATGTGTTATAGTTTTGGAGAAAAATGTGTTAATTTCATGTATGCGCAAAATGCCTTTGAAATGGCTTTAAAATGGATTTGGAGCATGGAGACGATTATCTCGGGATTGCAAGATAACCAAACAAAACTTTTAGTGGATTTCTACTTATTTTATTAAATATCATCTCCACCAAACAGGACAAGCTTGCATCTGTTATAGGTTTGGAGAAAAATGTGTTCATTTCATGTATGCGCGAAATGCCTTAAAAATGGCTTTAAAATGGATTTGGAGCATGGAGACGATTATCTCGGGATTGCAAGATAACCAAACAAAACTTTTAGTGGATTTCTACTTATTTTATTAAATATCATCTCCACCAAACAGGACAAGCTTGCATCTGTTATAGTTTTGGAGAAAAATGTGTTCATTTCATGTATGCACGAAATGCCTTAAAAATGGCTTTAAAATGGATTTGGAGCATGGAGACGATTATCTCGGGATTGCAAGATAACCAAACAAAACTTTTAGTGGATTTCTACTTATTTTATTAAATATCATCTCCACCAAACAGGACAAGCTTGCATCTGTTATAGTTTTGGAGAAAAATGTGTTCATTTCATGTATGCGCGAAATGCCTTAAAAATGGCTTTAAAATGGATTTGGAGCATGGAGACGATTATCTCGGGATTGCAAGATAACCAAACAAAACTTTTAGTGGATTTCTACTTATTTTATTAAATATCATCTCCACCAAACAGGACAAGCTTGCATCTGTTATAGTTTTGGATAAAAATGTGTTCATTTCATGTATGCGCGAAATGCCTTAAAAATGGCTTTAAAATGGATTTGGAGCATGGAGACGATTATCTCGGGATTGCAAGATAACCAAACAAAACTTTTAGTGGATTTCTACTTATTTTATTAAATATCATCTCCACCAAACAGGACAAGCTTGCATCTGTTATAGTTTTGGAGAAAAATGTGTTCATTTCATGTATGCGCGAAATGCCTTAAAAATGGCTTTAAAATGGATTCGGAGCATGGAGACGATTATCTCGGGATTGCAATATAACCAAACAAAACTTTTAGTGGATTTCTACTTATTTTATTAAATATCATCTCCACCAAACAGGACAAGCTTGCATCTGTTATAGTTTTGGAGAAAAATGTGTTCATTTCATGTATGCGCGAAATGCCTTAAAAATGGCTTTAAAATGGATTTGGAGCATGGAGACGATTATCTCGGGATTGCAAGATAACCAAACAAAACTTTTAGTGGATTTCTACTTATTTTATTAAATATCATCTCCACCAAACAGGACAAGCTTGCATCTGTTATAGTTTTGGAGAAAAATGTGTTCATTTCATGTATGCGCGAAATGCCTTAAAAATGGCTTTAAAATGGATTTGGAGCATGGAGACGATTATCTCGGGATTGCAAGATAACCAAACAAAACTTTTAGTGGATTTCTACTTATTTTATTAAATATCATCTCCACCAAACAGGACAAGCTTGCATCTGTTATAGTTTTGGAGAAAAATGTGTTCATTTCATGTATGCGCGAAATGCCTTAAAAATGGCTTTAAAATGGATTTGGAGCATGGAGACGATTATCTCGGGATTGCAAGATAACCAAACAAAACTTTTAGTGGATTTCTTACTTATTTTATTAAATATCATCTCCACCAAACAGGACAAGCTGGCATCTGTTATAGTTTTGGAGAAAAATGTGTTCATTTCATGTATGCGCAAAATGCCTTAAAAATGGCTTTAAAATGGATTTGGAGCATGGAGACGATTATCTCAGGATGGCAATATAAACAAACGAAACTTTTAGTAGATTTCTACTTATTTTATTAAATATTATCTCCACCAAACAGGACAAGCTTGCATCTGTTATAGTTTTGGAGAAAAATGTGTTCATTTCATGTATGCGCGAAATGCCTTAAAAATGGCTTTAAAATGGATTTGGAGCATGGAGACGATTATCTCGGGATTGCAAGATAACCAAACAAAACTTTTAGTGGATTTCTACTTATTTTATTAAATATCATCTCCACCAAACAGGACAAGCTTGCATCTGTTATAGTTTTGGAGAAAAATGTGTTCATTTCATGTATGCGCGAAATGCCTTAAAAATGGCTTTAAAATGGATTTGGAGCATGGAGACGATTATCTCGGGATTGCAAGATAACCAAACAAAACTTTTAGTGGATTTCTACTTATTTTATTAAATATCATCTCCACCAAACAGGACAAGCTTGCATGTGTTAAAGTTTTGGAGAAAAATGTGTTCATTTCATGTATGCGCGAAATGCCTTAAAAATGGCTTTAAAATGGATTTGGAGCATGGAGACGATTATCTCGGGATTGCAAGATAACCAAACAAAACTTTTAGTGGATTTCTACTTATTTTATTAAATATCATCTCCACCAAACAGGACAAGCTTGCATCTGTTATAGTTTTGGAGAAAAATGTGTTCATTTCATGTATGCGCGAAATGCCTTAAAAATGGCTTTAAAATGGATTTGGAGCATGGAGACGATTATCTCGGGATTGCAAGATAACCAAACAAAACTTTTAGTGGATTTCTACTTATTTTATTAAATATCATCTCCACCAAACAGGACAAGCTTGCATCTGTTATAGTTTTGGAGAAAAATGTGTTCATTTCATGTATGCGCGAAATGCCTTAAAAATGGCTTTAAAATGGATTTGGAGCATGGAGACGATTATCTCGGGATTGCAATATAACCAAACAAAACTTTTAGTGGATTTCTACTTATTTTATTAAATATCATCTCCACCAAACAGGACAAGCTTGCATCTGTTATAGTTTTGGAGAAAAATGTGTTCATTTCATGTATGCGCGAAATGCCTTAAAAATGGCTTTAAAATGGATTTGGAGCATGGAGACGATTATCTCGGGATTGCAAGATAACCAAACAAAACTTTTAGTGGATTTCTACTTATTTTATTAAATATCATCTCCACCAAACAGGACAAGCTTGCATCTGTTATAGTTTTGGAGAAAAATGTGTTCATTTCATGTATGCGCGAAATGCCTTAAAAATGGCTTTAAAATGGATTTGGAGCATGGAGACGATTATCTCGGGATTGCAAGATAACCAAACAAAACTTTTAGTGGATTTCTACTTATTTTATTAAATATCATCTCCACCAAACAGGACAAGCTTGCATCTGTTATAGTTTTGGAGAAAAATGTGTTCATTTCATGTATGCGCGAAATGCCTTAAAAATGGCTTTAAAATGGATTTGGAGCATGGAGACGATTATCTCGGGATTGCAAGATAACCAAACAAAACTTTTAGTGGATTTCTACTTATTTTATTAAATATCATCTCCACCAAACAGGACAAGCTTGCATGTGTTATAGTTTTGGAGAAAAATGTGTTCATTTCATGTATGCGCAAAATGCCTTAAAAATGGCTTTAAAATGGATTTGGAGCATGGAGACGATTATCTCGGGATTGCAAGATAACCAAACAAAACTTTTAGTGGATTTCTACTTATTTTATTAAATATCATCTCCACCAAACAGGACAAGCTTGCATCTGCTGTTATAGTTTTGGAGAAAAATGTGTTCATTTCATGTATGCGCGAAATGCCTTAAAAATGGCTTTAAAATGGATTTGGAGCATGGAGTTGATTATCTCGGGATTGCAAGATAACCAAACAAAACTTTTAGTGGATTTCTACTTATTTTATTAAATATCATCTCCACCAAACAGGACAAGCTTGCATCTGTTATAGTTTTGGAGAAAAATGTGTTCATTTCATGTATGCGCGAAATGCCTTAAAAATGGCTTTAAAATGGATTTGGAGCATGGAGACGATTATCTCGGGATTGCAAGATAACCAAACAAAACTTTTAGTGGATTTCTACTTATTTTATTAAATATCATCTCCACCAAACAGGACAAGCTTGCATCTGTTATAGTTTTGGAGAAAAATGTGTTCATTTCATGTATACGCGAAATGCCTTAAAAATGGCTTTAAAATGGATTTGGAGCATGGAGACGATTATCTCGGGATTGCAAGATAACCAAACAAAACTTTTAGTGGATTTCTACTTATTTTATTAAATATCATCTCCACCAAACAGGACAAGCTTGCATCTGTTATAGTTTTGGAGAAAAATGTGTTCATTTCATGTATGCGCGAAATGCCTTAAAAATGGCTTTAAAATGGATTTGGAGCATGGAGACGATTATCTCGGGATTGCAATATAACCAAACAAAACTTTTAGTGGATTTCTACTTATTTTATTAAATATCATCTCCACCAAACAGGACAAGCTTGCATCTGTTATAGTTTTGGAGAAAAATGTGTTCATTTCATGTATGCGCGAAATGCCTTAAAAATAGCTTTAAAATTGATTTGGAGCATGGAGACGATTATCTCGGGATTGCAAGATAACCAAACAAAACTTTTAGTGGATTTCTACTTATTTTATTAAATATCATCTCCACCAAACAGGACAAGCTTGCATCTGTTATAGTTTTGGAGAAAAATGTGTTCATTTCATGTATGCGCGAAATGCCTTAAAAATGGCTTTAAAATGGATTTGGAGCATGGAGACGATTATCTCAGGATGGCAATATAAACAAACGAAACTTTTAGTAGATTTCTACTTATTTTATTAAATATTATCTCCACCAAACAGGACAAGCTTGCATCTGTTATAGTTTTGGAGAAAAATGTGTTCATTTCATGTATGCGCGAAATGCCTTAAAAATGGCTTTAAAATGGATTTGGAGCATGGAGACGATTATCTCGGGATTGCAAGATAACCAAACAAAACTTTTAGTGGATTTCTACTTATTTTATTAAATATCATCTCCACCAAACAGGACAAGCTTGCATCTGTTATAGTTTTGGAGAAAAATGTGTTCATTTCATGTATGCGCGAAATGCCTTAAAAATGGCTTTAAAATGGATTTGGAGCATGGAGACGATTATCTCGGGATTGCAAGATAACCAAACAAAACTTTTAGTGGATTTCTACTTATTTTATTAAATATCATCTCCACCAAACAGGACAAGCTTGCATCTGTTATAGTTTTGGAGAAAAATGTGTTCATTTCATGTATGCGCGAAATGCCTTAAAAATGGCTTTAAAATGGATTTGGAGCATGGAGACGATTATCTCGGGATTGCAAGATAACCAAACAAAACTTTTAGTGGATTTCTACTTATTTTATTAAATATCATCTCCACCAAACAGGACAAGCTTGCATCTGTTATAGTTTTGGAGAAAAATGTGTTCATTTCATGTATGCGCGAAATGCCTTAAAAATGGCTTTAAAATGGATTTGGAGCATGGAGACGATTATCTCGGGATTGCAAGATAACCAAACAAAACTTTTAGTGGATTTCTACTTATTTTATTAAATATCATCTCCACCAAACAGGACAAGCTTGCATGTGTTATAGTTTTGGAGAAAAATGTGTTCATTTCATGTATGCGCAAAATGCCTTTGAAATGGCTTTAAAATGGATTTGGAGCATGGAGACGATTATCTCAGGATGGCAATATAAACAAACGAAACTTTTAGTAGATTTCTACTTATTTTATTAAATATTATCTCCACCAAACAGGACAAGCTTGCATCTGTTATAGTTTTGGAGAAAAATGTGTTCATTTCATGTATGCGCGAAATGCCTTAAAAATGGCTTTAAAATGGATTTGGAGCATGGAGACGATTATCTCGGGATTGCAAGATAACCAAACAAAACTTTTAGTGGATTTCTACTTATTTTATTAAATATCATCTCCACCAAACAGGACAAGCTTGCATCTGTTATAGTTTTGGAGAAAAATGTGTTCATTTCATGTATGCGCGAAATGCCTTAAAAATGGCTTTAAAATGGATTTGGAGCATGGAGACGATTATCTCGGGATTGCAAGATAACCAAACAAAACTTTTAGTGGATTTCTACTTATTTTATTAAATATCATCTCCACCAAACAGGACAAGCTTGCATCTGTTATAGTTTTGGAGAAAAATGTGTTCATTTCATGTATGCGCGAAATGCCTTAAAAATGGCTTTAAAATGGATTTGGAGCATGGAGACGATTATCTCGGGATTGCAAGATAACCAAACAAAACTTTTAGTGGATTTCTACTTATTTTATTAAATATCATCTCCACCAAACAGGACAAGCTTGCATCTGTTATAGTTTTGGAGAAAAATGTGTTCATTTCATGTATGCGCGAAATGCCTTAAAAATGGCTTTAAAATGGATTTGGAGCATGGAGACGATTATCTCGGGATTGCAAGATAACCAAACAAAACTTTTAGTGGATTTCTACTTATTTTATTAAATATCATCTCCACCAAACAGGACAAGCTTGCATGTGTTATAGTTTTGGAGAAAAATGTGTTCATTTCATGTATGCGCAAAATGCCTTTGAAATGGCTTTAAAATGGATTTGGAGCATGGAGACGATTATCTCAGGATGGCAATATAAACAAACGAAACTTTTAGTAGATTTCTACTTATTTTATTAAATATTATCTCCACCAAACAGGACAAGCTTGCATCTGTTATAGTTTTGGAGAAAAATGTGTTCATTTCATGTATGCGCGAAGTGCCTTAAAAATGGCTTTAAAATGGATTTGGAGCATGGAGACGATTATCTCGGGATTGCAAGATAACCAAACAAAACTTTTAGTGGATTTCTACTTATTTTATTAAATATCATCTCCACCAAACAGGACAAGCTTGCATCTGTTATAGTTTTGGAGAACAATGTGTTCATTTCATGTATGCGCGAAATGCCTTAAAAATGGCTTTAAAATGGATTTGGAGCATGGAGACGATTATCTCGGGATTGCAAGATAACCAAACAAAACTTTTAGTGGATTTCTACTTATTTTATTAAATATCATCTCCACCAAACAGGACAAGCTTGCATGTGTTATAGTTTTGGAGAAAAATGTGTTCATTTCATGTATGCGCAAAATGCCTTTGAAATGGCTTTAAAATGGATATGGAGCATGGAGACGATTATCTCAGGATGGCAATATAAACAAACGAAACTTTTAGTAGATTTCTACTTATTTTATTAAATATTATCTCCACCAAACAGGACAAGCTTGCATCTGTTATAGTTTTGGAGAAAAATGTGTTCATTTCATGTATGCGCGAAATGCCTTAAAAATGGCTTTAAAATGGATTTGGAGCATGGAGACGATTATCTCGGGATTGCAAGATAACCAAACAAAACTTTTAGTGGATTTCTACTTATTTTATTAAATATCATCTCCACCAAACAGGACAAGCTTGCATCTGTTATAGTTTTGGAGAAAAATGTGTTCATTTCATGTATGCGCGAAATGCCTTAAAAATGGCTTTAAAATGGATTTGGAGCATGGAGACGATTATCTCGGGATTGCAAGATAACCAAACAAAACTTTTAGTGGATTTCTACTTATTTTATTAAATATCATCTCCACCAAACAGGACAAGCTTGCATGTGTTATAGTTTTGGAGAAAAATGTGTTCATTTCATGTATGCGCGAAATGCCTTAAAAATGGCTTTAAAATGGATTTGGAGCATGGAGACGATTATCTCGGGATTGCAAGATAACCAAACAAAACTTTTAGTGGATTTCTACTTATTTTATTAAATATCATCTCCACCAAACAGGACAAGCTTGCATCTGTTATAGTTTTGGAGAAAAATGTGTTCATTTCATGTATGCGCGAAATGCCTTAAAAATGGCTTTAAAATGGATTTGGAGCATGGAGACGATTATCTCGGGATTGCAAGATAACCAAACAAAACTTTTAGTGGATTTCTACTTATTTTATTAAATATCATCTCCACCAAACAGGACAAGCTTGCATCTGTTATAGTTTTGGAGAAAAATGTGTTCATTTCATGTATGCGCGAAATGCCTTAAAAATGGCTTTAAAATGGATTTGGAGCATGGAGACGATTATCTCGGGATTGCAAGATAACCAAACAAAACTTTTAGTGGATTTCTACTTATTTTATTAAATATCATCTCCACCAAACAGGACAAGCTTGCATCTGTTATAGTTTTGGAGAAAAATGTGTTCATTTCATGTATGCGCGAAATGCCTTAAAAATGGCTTTAAAATGGATTTGGAGCATGGAGACGATTATCTCGGGATTGCAATATAACCAAACAAAACTTTTAGTGGATTTCTACTTATTTTATTAAATATCATCTCCACCAAACAGGACAAGCTTGCATCTGTTATAGTTTTGGAGAAAAATATGTTCATTTCATGTATGCGCGAAATGCCTTTGAAATGGCTTTAAAATGGATTTGGAGCATGGAGACGATTATCTCGGGATTGCAAGATAACCAAACAAAACTTTTAGTGGATTTCTACTTATTTTATTAAATATCATCTCCACCAAACAGGACAAGCTTGCATCTGTTATAGTTTTGGAGAAAAATGTGTTCATTTCATGTATGCGCGAAATGCCTTAAAAATGGCTTTAAAATGGATTTGGAGCATGGAGACGATTATCTCGGGATTGCAAGATAACCAAACAAAACTTTTAGTGGATTTCTACTTATTTTATTAAATATCATCTCCACCAAACAGGACAAGCTTGCATGTGTTATAGTTTTGGAGAAAAATGTGTTCATTTCATGTATGCGCAAAATGCCTTTGAAATGGCTTTAAAATGGATTTGGAGCATGGAGACGATTATCTCGGGATTGCAAAATAACCAAACAAAACTTTTAGTGGATTTCTACTTATTTTATTAAATATCATCTCCACCAAACAGGACAAGCTTGCATCTGTTATAGTTTTGGAGAAAAATGTGTTCATTTCATGTATGCGCGAAATGCCTTAAAAATGGCTTTAAAATGGATTTGGAGCATGGAGACGATTATCTCGGGATTGCAAGATAACCAAACAAAACTTTTAGTGGATTTCTACTTATTTTATTAAATATCATCTCCACCAAACAGGACAAGCTTGCATCTGTTATAGTTTTGGAGAAAAATGTGTTCATTTCATGTATGCGCGAAATGCCTTAAAAATGGCTTTAAAATGGATTTGGAGCATGGAGACGATTATCTCGGGATTGCAAGATAACCAAACAAAACTTTTAGTGGATTTCTACTTATTTTATTAAATATCATCTCCACCAAACAGGACAAGCTTGCATCTGTTATAGTTTTGGAGAAAAATGTGTTCATTTCATGTATGCGCGAAATGCCTTAAAAATGGCTTTAAAATGGATTTGGAGCATGGAGACGATTATCTCGGGATTGCAAGATAACCAAACAAAACTTTTAGTGGATTTCTACTTATTTTATTAAATATCATCTCCACCAAACAGGACAAGCTTGCATGTGTTATAGTTTTGGAGAAAAATGTGTTCATTTCATGTATGCGCAAAATGCCTTTGAAATGGCTTTAAAATGGATTTGGAGCATGGAGACGATTATCTCAGGATGGCAATATAAACAAACGAAACTTTTAGTAGATTTCTACTTATTTTATTAAATATTATCTCCACCAAACAGGACAAGCTTGCATCTGTTATAGTTTTGGAGAAAAATGTGTTCATTTCATGTATGCGCGAAATGCCTTAAAAATGGCTTTAAAATGGATTTGGTGCATGGAGACGATTATCTCGGGATTGCAAGATAACCAAACAAAACTTTTAGTGGATTTCTACTTATTTTATTAAATATCATCTCCACCAAACAGGACAAGCTTGCATCTGTTATAGTTTTGGAGAAAAATGTGTTCATTTCATGTATGCGCGAAATGCCTTAAAAATGGCTTTAAAATGGATTTGGAGCATGGAGACGATTATCTCGGGATTGCAATATAACCAAACAAAACTTTTAGTGGATTTCTACTTATTTTATTAAATATCATCTCCACCAAACAGGACAAGCTTGCATCTGTTATAGTTTTGGAGAAAAATGTGTTCATTTCATGTATGCGCGAAATGCCTTAAAAATGGCTTTAAAATGGATTTGGAGCATGGAGACGATTATCTCGGGATTGCAAGATAACCAAACAAAACTTTTCGTGGATTTCTACTTATTTTATTAAATATCATCTCCACCAAACAGGACAAGCTTGCATCTGTTATAGTTTTGGAGAAAAATGTGTTCATTTCATGTATGCGCGAAATGCCTTAAAAATGGCTTTAAAATGGATTTGGAGCATGGAGACGATTATCTCAGGATGGCAATATAAACAAACGAAACTTTTAGTAGATTTCTACTTATTTTATTAAATATCATCTCCACCAAACAGGACAAGCTTGCATCTGTTATAGTTTTGGAGAAAAATATGTTCATTTCATGTATGCGCGAAATGCCTTAAAAATGGCTTTAAAATGGATTTGGAGCATGGAGACGATTATCTCGGGATTGCAAGATAACCAAACAAAACTTTTAGTGGATTTCTACTTATTTTATTAAATATCATCTCCACCAAACAGGACAAGCTTGCATCTGTTATAGTTTTGGAGAAAAATGTGTTCATTTCATGTATGCGCGAAATGCCTTAAAAATGGCTTTAAAATGGATTTGGAGCATGGAGACGATTATCTCGGGATTGCAAGATAACCAAACAAAACTTTTAGTGGATTTCTACTTATTTTATTAAATATCATCTCCACCAAACAGGACAAGCTTGCATGTGTTATAGTTTTGGAGAAAAATGTGTTCATTTCATGTATGCGCAAAATGCCTTTGAAATGGCTTTAAAATGGATTTGGAGCATGGAGACGATTATCTCGGGATTGCAAAATAACCAAACAAAACTTTTAGTGGATTTCTACTTATTTTATTAAATATCATCTCCACCAAACAGGACAAGCTTGCATCTGTTATAGTTTTGGAGAAAAATGTGTTCATTTCATGTATGCGCGAAATGCCTTAAAAATGGCTTTAAAATGGATTTGGAGCATGGAGACGATTATCTCGGGATTGCAAGATAACCAAACAAAACTTTTAGTGGATTTCTACTTATTTTATTAAATATCATCTCCACCAAACAGGACAAGCTTGCATCTGTTATAGTTTTGGAGAAAAATGTGTTCATTTCATGTATGCGCGAAATGCCTTAAAAATGGCTTTAAAATGGATTTGGAGCATGGAGACGATTATCTCGGGATTGCAAGATAACCAAACAAAACTTTTAGTGGATTTCTACTTATTTTATTAAATATCATCTCCACCAAACAGGACAAGCTTGCATCTGTTATAGTTTTGGAGAAAAATGTGTTCATTTCATGTATGCGCGAAATGCCTTAAAAATGGCTTTAAAATGGATTTGGAGCATGGAGACGATTATCTCGGGATTGCAAGATAACCAAACAAAACTTTTAGTGGATTTCTACTTATTTTATTAAATATCATCTCCACCAAACAGGACAAGCTTGCATGTGTTATAGTTTTGGAGAAAAATGTGTTCATTTCATGTATGCGCAAAATGCCTTTGAAATGGCTTTAAAATGGATTTGGAGCATGGAGACGATTATCTCAGGATGGCAATATAAACAAACGAAACTTTTAGTAGATTTCTACTTATTTTATTAAATATTATCTCCACCAAACAGGACAAGCTTGCATCTGTTATAGTTTTGGAGAAAAATGTGTTCATTTCATGTATGCGCGAAATGCCTTAAAAATGGCTTTAAAATGGATTTGGTGCATGGAGACGATTATCTCGGGATTGCAAGATAACCAAACAAAACTTTTAGTGGATTTCTACTTATTTTATTAAATATCATCTCCACCAAACAGGACAAGCTTGCATCTGTTATAGTTTTGGAGAAAAATGTGTTCATTTCATGTATGCGCGAAATGCCTTAAAAATGGCTTTAAAATGGATTTGGAGCATGGAGACGATTATCTCGGGATTGCAATATAACCAAACAAAACTTTTAGTGGATTTCTACTTATTTTATTAAATATCATCTCCACCAAACAGGACAAGCTTGCATCTGTTATAGTTTTGGAGAAAAATGTGTTCATTTCATGTATGCGCGAAATGCCTTAAAAATGGCTTTAAAATGGATTTGGAGCATGGAGACGATTATCTCGGGATTGCAAGATAACCAAACAAAACTTTTCGTGGATTTCTACTTATTTTATTAAATATCATCTCCACCAAACAGGACAAGCTTGCATCTGTTATAGTTTTGGAGAAAAATGTGTTCATTTCATGTATGCGCGAAATGCCTTAAAAATGGCTTTAAAATGGATTTGGAGCATGGAGACGATTATCTCAGGATGGCAATATAAACAAACGAAACTTTTAGTAGATTTCTACTTATTTTATTAAATATTATCTCCACCAAACAGGACAAGCTTGCATCTGTTATAGTTTTGGAGAAAAATGTGTTCATTTCATGTATGCGCGAAATGCCTTAAAAATGGCTTTAAAATGGATTTGGAGCATGGAGACGATTATCTCGGGATTGCAAGATAACCAAACAAAACTTTTAGTGGATTTCTACTTATTTTAATAAATATCATCTCCACCAAACAGGACAAGCTTGCATCTGTTATAGTTTTGGAGAAAAATGTGTTCATTTCATGTATGCGCGAAATGCCTTAAAAATGGCTTTAAAATGGATTTGGAGCATGGAGACGATTATCTCGGGATTGCAAGATAACCAAACAAAACTTTTAGTGGATTTCTACTTATTTTATTAAATATCATCTCCACCAAACAGGACAAGCTTGCATCTGTTATAGTTTTGGAGAAAAATGTGTTCATTTCATGTATGCGCGAAATGCCTTAAAAATTGCTTTAAAATGGATTTGGAGCATGGAGACGATTATCTCGGGATTGCAAGATAACCAAACAAAAATTTTAGTGGATTTCTACTTATTTTATTAAATATCATCTCCACCAAACAGGACAAGCTTGCATCTGTTATAGTTTTGGAGAAGGCTCGGGCCCACTGGTCCAGGAAACCATTATCCAGCCCCATTTCCGTGAGATGGTTGGATTGTCATTGTAAATAAGCACTTGAACCTTGCCTCTCCCCCCATCTCATTGTAGATTGTAAGCTCTCACGAGCAGGGTTGTATTTTTTTCCCCTCTAAATATTGTATTTCTATAACTGTTACTTGTTTGTATATGATCCTCCTGAATTGTAAAGCGCTACGGAATATGTTGGCGCTATAGAAATAAAGATTATTATTATTATTATATTAAAAATGTGTTCATTTCATGTATGCGCGAAATCCCTTAAAAATGGCTTTAAAATGGATTTGGAGCATGGAGACGATTATCTCGGGATTGCAATATAACCAAACAAAACTTTTAGTGGATTTCTACTTATTTTATTAAATATCATCTCCACCAAACAGGACAAGCTTGCATCTGTTATAGTTTTGGAGAAAAATGTGTTCATTTCATGTATGCGCGAAATGCCTTAAAATGGCTTTAAAATGGATTTGGAGCATGGAGACGATTATCTCGGGATTGCAAGATAACCAAACAAAACTTTTAGTGGATTTCTACTTATTTTATTAAATATCATCTCCACCAAACAGGACAAGCTTGCATCTGTTATAGTTTTGGAGAAAAATGTGTTCATTTCATGTATGCGCGAAATGCCTTAAAAATGGTTTTAAAATGGATTTGGAGCATGGAGACGATTATCTCGGGATTGCAAGATAACCAAACAAAACTTTTAGTGGATTTCTACTTATTTTATTAAATATCATCTCCACCAAACAGGACAAGCTTGCATCTGTTATAGTTTTGGAGAAAAATGTGTTCATTTCATGTATGCGCGAAATGCCTTAAAAATGGCTTTAAAATGGATTTGGAGCATGGAGACGATTATCTCGGGATTGCAAGATAACCAAACAAAACTTTTAGTGGATTTCTACTTATTTTATTAAATATCATCTCCACCAAACAGGACAAGCTTGCATCTGTTATAGTTTTGGAGAAAAATGTGTTCATTTCATGTATGCGCGAAATGCCTTAAAAATGGCTTTAAAATGGATTTGGAGCATGGAGACGATTATCTCGGGATTGCAATATAACCAAACAAAACTTTTAGTGGATTTCTACTTATTTTATTAAATATCATCTCCACCAAACAGGACAAGCTTGCATCTGTTATAGTTTTGGAGAAAAATGTGTTCATTTCATGTATGCGCGAAATGCCTTAAAAATGGCTTTAAAATGGATTTGGAGCATGGAGACGATTATCTCGGGATTGCAAGATAACCAAACAAAACTTTTAGTGGATTTCTACTTATTTTATTAAATATCATCTCCACCAAACAGGACAAGCTTGCATCTGTTATAGTTTTGGAGAAAAATGTGTTCATTTCATGTATGCGCGAAATGCCTTAAAAATGTCTTTAAAATGGATTTGGAGCATGGAGACGATTATCTCGGGATTGCAAGATAACCAAACAAAACTTTTAGTGGATTTCTAATTATTTTATTAAATATCATCTCCACCAAACAGGACAAGCTTGCATCTGTTATAGTTTTGGAGAAAAATGTGTTCATTTCATGTATGCGCGAAATGCCTTAAAAATGGCTTTAAAATGGATTTGGAGCATGGAGACGATTATCTCGGGATTGCAAGATAACCAAACAAAACTTTTAGTGGATTTCTACTTATTTTATTAAATATAATCTCCACCAAACAGGACAAGCTTGCATCTGTTATAGTTTTGGAGAAAAATGTGTTCATTTCATGTATGCGCGAAATGCCTTAAAAATGGCTTTAAAATGGATTTGGAGCATGGAGACGATTATCTCGGGATTGCAAGATAACCAAACAAAACTTTTAGTGGATTTCTACTTATTTTATTAAATATCATCTCCACCAAACAGGACAAGCTTGCATCTGTTATAGTTTTGGAGAAAAATGTGTTCATTTCATGTATGCGCGAAATGCCTTAAAAATGGCTTTAAAATGGATTTGGAGCATGGAGACGATTATCTCGGGATTGCAAGATAACCAAACAAAACTTTTAGTGGATTTCTACTTATTTTATTAAATATCATCTCCACCAAACAGGACAAGCTTGCATGTGTTATAGTTTTGGAGAAAAATGTGTTCATTTCATGTATGCGCGAAATGCCTTAAAAATGGCTTTAAAATGGATTTGGAGCATGGAGACGATTATCTCGGGATTGCAAGATAACCAAACAAAACTTTTAGTGGATTTCTACTTATTTTATTAAATATCATCTCCACCAAACAGGACAAGCTTGCATCTGTTATAGTTTTGGAGAAAAATGTGTTCATTTCATGTATGCGCGAAATCCCTTAAAAATGGCTTTAAAATGGATTTGGAGCATGGAGACGATTATCTCGGGATTGCAATATAACCAAACAAAACTTTTAGTGGATTTCTACTTATTTTATTAAATATCATCTCCACCAAACAGGACAAGCTTGCATCTGTTATAGTTTTGGAGAAAAATGTGTTCATTTCATGTATGCGCGAAATGCCTTAAAAATGGCTTTAAAATGGATTTGGAGCATGGAGACGATTATCTCAGGATGGCAATATAAACAAACGAAACTTTTAGTAGATTTCTACTTATTTTATTAAATATTATCTCCACCAAACAGGACAAGCTTGCATCTGTTATAGTTTTGGAGAAAAATGTGTTCATTTCATGTATGCGCGAAATGCCTTAAAAATGGCTTTAAAATGGATTTGGAGCATGGAGACGATTATCTCGGGATTGCAAGATAACCAAACAAAACTTTTAGTGGATTTCTACTTATTTTATTAAATATCATCTCCACCAAACAGGACAAGCTTGCATCTGTTATAGTTTTGGAGAAAAATGTGTTCATTTCATGTATGCGCGAAATGCCTTAAAAATGGCTTTAAAATGGATTTGGAGCATGGAGACGATTATCTCGGGATTGCAAGATAACCAAACAAAACTTTTAGTGGATTTCTACTTATTTTATTAAATATCATCTCCACCAAACAGGACAAGCTTGCATCTGTTATAGTTTTGGAGAAAAATGTGTTCATTTCATGTATGCGCGAAATGCCTTAAAAATGGCTTTAAAATGGATTTGGAGCATGGAGACGATTATCTCGGGATTGCAAGATAACCAAACAAAACTTTTAGTGGATTTCTACTTATTTTATTAAATATCATCTCCACCAAACAGGACAAGCTTGCATCTGTTATAGTTTTGGAGAAAAATGTGTTCATTTCATGTATGCGCGAAATGCCTTAAAAATGGCTTTAAAATGGATTTGGAGCATGGAGACGATTATCTCGGGATTGCAAGATAACCAAACAAAACTTTTAGTGGATTTCTACTTATTTTATTAAATATCATCTCCACCAAACAGGACAAGCTTGCATCTGTTATAGTTTTGGAGAAAAATGTGTTCATTTCATGTATGCGCAAAATGCCTTTGAAATGGCTTTAAAATGGATTTGGAGCATGGAGACGATTATCTCAGGATGGCAATATAAACAAACGAAACTTTTAGTAGATTTCTACTTATTTTATTAAATATTATCTCCACCAAACAGGACAAGCTTGCATCTGTTATAGTTTTGGAGAAAAATGTGTTCATTTCATGTATGCGCGAAATGCCTTAAAAATGGCTTTAAATGGATTTGGAGCATGGAGACGATTATCTAGGGATTGCAAGATAACCAAACAAAACTTTTAGTGGATTTCTACTTATTTTATTAAATATCATCTCCACCAAACAGGACAAGCTTGCATCTGTTATAGTTTTGGAGAAAAATGTGTTCATTTCATGTATGCGCGAAATGCCTTAAAAATGGCTTTAAAATGGATTTGGAGCATGGAGACGATTATCTCGGGATTGCAAGATAACCAAACAAAACTTTTAGTGGATTTCTACTTATTTTATTAAATATCATCTCCACCAAACAGGACAAGCTTGCATGTGTTATAGTTTTGGAGAAAAATGTGTTCATTTCATGTATGCGCAAAATGCCTTTGAAATGGCTTTAAAATGGATTTGGAGCATGGAGACGATTATCTCAGGATGGCAATATAAACAAACGAAACTTTTAGTAGATTTCTACTTATTTTATTAAATATTATCTCCACCAAACAGGACAAGCTTGCATCTGTTATAGTTTTGGAGAAAAATGTGTTAATTTCATGTATGCGCGAAATGCCTTAAAAATGGCTTTAAAATGGATTTGGAGCATGGAGACGATTATCTCGGGATTGCAAGATAACCAAACAAAACTTTTAGTGGATTTCTACTTATTTTATTAAATATCATCTCCACCAAACAGGACAAGCTTGCATCTGTTATAGTTTTGGAGAAAAATGTGTTCATTTCATGTATGCGCGAAATGCCTTAAAAATGGCTTTAAAATGGATTTGGAGCATGGAGACGATTATCTCGGGATTGCAAGATAACCAAACAAAACTTTTAGTGGATTTCTACTTATTTTATTAAATATCATCTCCATCAAACAGGACAAGCTTGCATCTGTTATAGTTTTGGAGAAAAATGTGTTCATTTCATGTATGCGCGAAATGCCTTAAAAATGGCTTTAAAATGGATTTGGAGCATGGAGACGATTATCTCGGGATTGCAAGATAACCAAACAAAACTTTTAGTGGATTTCTACTTATTTTATTAAATATCATCTCCACCAAACAGGACAAGCTTGCATCTGTTATAGTTTTGGAGAAAAATGTGTTCATTTCATGTATGCGCGAAATGCCTTAAAAATGGCTTTAAAATGGATTTGGAGCATGGAGACGATTATCTCGGGATTGCAAGATAACCAAACAAAACTTTTAGTGGATTTCTACTTATTTTATTAAATATCATCTCCACCAAACAGGACAAGCTTGCATCTGTTATAGTTTTGGAGAAAAATGTGTTCATTTCATGTATGCGCGAAATGCCTTAAAAATGGCTTTAAAATGGATTTGGAGCATGGAGACGATTATCTCGGGATTGCAAGATAACCAAACAAAACTTTTAGTGGATTTCTACTTATTTTATTAAATATCATCTCCACCAAACAGGACAAGCTTGCATGTGTTATAGTTTTGGAGAAAAATGTGTTAATTTCATGTATGCGCAAAATGCCATTGAAATGGCTTTAAAATGGATTTGGAGCATGGAGACGATTATCTCGGGATTGCAAGATAACCAAACAAAACTTTTAGTGGATTTCTACTTATTTTATTAAATATCATCTCCACCAAACAGGACAAGCTTGCATCTGTTATAGTTTTGGAGAAAAATGTGTTCATTTCATGTATGCGCGAAATGCCTTAAAAATGGCTTTAAAATGGATTTGGAGCATGGAGACGATTATCTCGGGATTGCAAGATAACCAAACAAAACTTTTAGTGGATTTCTACTTATTTTATTAAATATCATCTCCACCAAACAGGACAAGCTTGCATCTGTTATAGTTTTGGAGAAAAATGTGTTCATTTCATGTATGCGCGAAATGCCTTAAAAATGGCTTTAAAATGGATTTGGAGCATGGAGACGATTATCTCGGGATTGCAAGATAACCAAACAAAACTTTTAGTGGATTTCTACTTATTTTATTAAATATCATCTCCACCAAACAGGACAAGCTTGCATGTGTTATAGTTTTGGAGAAAAATGTGTTCATTTCATGTATGCGCAAAATGCCTTTGAAATGGCTTTAAAATGGATTTGGAGCATGGAGACGATTATCTCAGGATGGCAATATAAACAAACGAAACTTTTAGTAGATTTCTACTTATTTTATTAAATATTATCTCCACCAAACAGGACAAGCTTGCATCTGTTATAGTTTTGGAGAAAAATGTGTTCATTTCATGTATGCGCGAAATGCCTTAAAAATGGCTTTAAAATGGATTTGGAGCATGGAGACGATTATCTCGGGATTGCAAGATAACCAAACAAAACTTTTAGTGGATTTCTACTTATTTTATTAAATATCATCTCCACCAAACAGGACAAGCTTGCATCTGTTATAGTTTTGGAGAAAAATGTGTTCATTTCATGTATGCGCGAAATGCCTTAAAAATGGCTTTAAAATGGATTTGGAGCATGGAGACGATTATCTCAGGATGGCAATATAAACAAACGAAACTTTTAGTAGATTTCTACTTATTTTATTAAATATTATCTCCACCAAACAGGACAAGCTTGCATCTGTTATAGTTTTGGAGAAAAATGTGTTCATTTCATGTATGCGCGAAATGCCTTAAAAATGGCTTTAAAATGGATTTGGAGCATGGAGACGATTATCTCGGGATTGCAAGATAACCAAACAAAACTTTTAGTGGATTTCTACTTATTTTATTAAATATCATCTCCACCAAACAGGACAAGCTTGCATCTGTTATAGTTTTGGAGAAAAATGTGTTCATTTCATGTATGCACGAAATGCCTTAAAAATGGCTTTAAAATGGATTTGGAGCATGGAGACGATTATCTCGGGATTGCAAGATAACCAAACAAAACTTTTAGTGGATTTCTACTTATTTTATTAAATATCATCTCCACCAAACAGGACAAGCTTGCATCTGTTAAAGTTTTGGAGAAAAATGTGTTCATTTCATGTATGCGCGAAATGCCTTAAAAATGGCTTTAAAATGGATTTGGAGCATGGAGACGATTATCTCGGGATTGCAAGATAACCAAACAAAACTTTTAGTGGATTTCTACTTATTTTATTAAATATCATCTCCACCAAACAGGACAAGCTTGCATCTGTTATAGTTTTGGAGAAAAATGTGTTCATTTCATGTATGCGCGAAATGCCTTAAAAATGGCTTTAAAATGGATTTGGAGCATGGAGACGATTATCTCGGGATTGCAAGATAACCAAACAAAACTTTTAGTGGATTTCTACTTATTTTATTAAATATCATCTCCACCAAACAGGACAAGCTTGCATCTGTTATAGTTTTGGAGAAAAATGTGTTCATTTCATGTATGCGCGAAATGCCTTAAAAATGGCTTTAAAATG
The DNA here is from genome assembly GCF_048569485.1 of Anomaloglossus baeobatrachus. NCBI lineage: Eukaryota > Metazoa > Chordata > Amphibia > Anura > Aromobatidae > Anomaloglossus > Anomaloglossus baeobatrachus. Next base: position 161,313 of record NW_027444491.1, on the reverse strand, counting down.
GATTTGGAGCATGGAGACGATTATCTCGGCATTGCAATATAACCAAACAAAACTTTTAGTGGATTTCTACTTATTTTATTAAATATCATCTCCACCAAACAGGACAAGCTTGCATCTGTTATAGTTTTGGAGAAAAATGTGTTCATTTCATGTATGCGCGAAATGCCTTAAAAATGGCTTTAAAATGGATTTGGAGCATGGAGACGATTATCTCGGGATTGCAAGATAACCAAACAAAACTTTTAGTGGATTTCTACTTATTTTATTAAATATCATCTCCACCAAACAGGACAAGCTTGCATCTGTTATAGTTTTGGAGAAAAATGTGTTCATTTCATGTATGCGCGAAATGCCTTAAAAATGGCTTTAAAATGGATTTGGAGCATGGAGACGATTATCTCGGGATTGCAAGATAACCAAACAAAACTTTTAGTGGATTTCTACTTATTTTATTAAATATCATCTCCACCAAACAGGACAAGCTTGCATCTGTTATAGTTTTGGAGAAAAATGTGTTCATTTCATGTATGCGCGAAATGCCTTAAAAATGGCTTTAAAATGGATTTGGAGCATGGAGACGATTATCTCGGGATTGCAAGATAACCAAACAAAACTTTTAGTGGATTTCTACTTATTTTATTAAATATCATCTCCACCAAACAGGACAAGCTTGCATGTGTTATAGTTTTGGAGAAAAATGTGTTCATTTCATGTATGCGCAAAATGCCTTAAAAATGGCTTTAAAATGGATTTGGAGCATGGAGACGATTATCTCGGGATTGCAAGATAACCAAACAAAACTTTTAGTGGATTTCTACTTATTTTATTAAATATCATCTCCACCAAACAGGACAAGCTTGCATCTGTTATAGTTTTGGAGAAAAATGTGTTCATTTCATGTATGCGCGAAATGCCTTAAAAATGGCTTTAAAATGGATTTGGAGCATGGAGACGATTATCTCGGGATTGCAAGATAACCAAACAAAACTTTTAGTGGATTTCTACTTATTTTATTAAATATCATCTCCACCAAACAGGACAAGCTTGCATCTGTTATAGTTTTGGAGAAAAATGTGTTCATTTCATGTATGCGCGAAATGCCTTAAAAATGGCTTTAAAATGGATTTGGAGCATGGAGACGATTATCTCGGGATTGCAAGATAACCAAACAAAACTTTTAGTGGATTTCTACTTATTTTATTAAATATCATCTCCACCAAACAGGACAAGCTTGCATCTGTTATAGTTTTGGAGAAAAATGTGTTCATTTCATGTATGCGCAAAATGCCTTAAAAATGGCTTTAAAATGGATTTGGAGCATGGAGACGATTATCTCAGGATGGCAATATAAACAAACGAAACTTTTAGTAGATTTCTACTTATTTTATTAAATATTATCTCCACCAAACAGGACAAGCTTGCATCTGTTATAGTTTTGGAGAAAAATGTGTTCATTTCATGTATGCGCGAAATGCCTTAAAAATGGCTTTAAAATGGATTTGGAGCATGGAGACGATTATCTCGGGATTGCAAGATAACCAAACAAAACTTTTAGTGGATTTCTACTTATTTTATTAAATATTATCTCCACCAAACAGGACAAGCTTGCATCTGTTATAGTTTTGGAGAAAAATGTGTTCATTTCATGTATGCGCGAAATGCCTTAAAAATGGCTTTAAAATGGATTTGGAGCATGGAGACGATTATCTCGGGATTGCAAGATAACCAAACAAAACTTTTAGTGGATTTCTACTTATTTTATTAAATATCATCTCCACCAAACAGGACAAGCTTGCATCTGTTAAAGTTTTGGAGAAAAATGTGTTCATTTCATGTATGCGCGAAATGCCTTAAAAATGGCTTTAAAATGGATTTGGAGCATGGAGACGATTATCTTGGGATTGCAAGATAACCAAACAAAACTTTTAGTGGATTTCTACTTATTTTATTAAATATCATCTCCACCAAACAGGACAAGCTTGCATCTGTTATAGTTTTGGAGAAAAATGTGTTCATTTCATGTATGCGCGAAATGCCTTAAAAATGGCTTTAAAATGGATTTGGAGCATGGAGACGATTATCTCGGATTGCAAGATAACCAAACAAAACTTTTAGTGGATTTCTACTTATTTTATTAAATATCATCTCCACCAAACAGGACAAGCTTGCATCTGTTAAAGTTTTGGAGAAAAATGTGTTCATTTCATGTATGCGCGAAATGCCTTAAAAATGGCTTTAAAATGGATTTGGAGCATGGAGACGATTATCTCGGGATTGCAAGATAACCAAACAAAACTTTTAGTGGATTTCTACTTATTTTATTAAATATCATCTCCACCAAACAGGACAAGCTTGCATCTGTTATAGTTTTGGAGAAAAATGTGTTCATTTCATGTATGCGCGAAATGCCTTAAAAATGGCTTTAAAATGGATTTGGAGCATGGAGACGATTATCTCGGGATTGCAAGATAACCAAACAAAACTTTTAGTGGATTTCTACTTATTTTATTAAATATCATCTCCACCAAACAGGACAAGCTTGCATCTGTTATAGTTTTGGAGAAAAATGTGTTCATTTCATGTATGCGCGAAATGCCTTAAAAATGGCTTTAAAATGGATTTGGAGCATGGAGACGATTATCTCGGGATTGCAAGATAACCAAACAGAACTTTTAGTGGATTTCTACTTATTTTATTAAATATCATCTCCACCAAACAGGACAAGCTTGCATCTGTTATAGTTTTGGAGAAAAATGTGTTCATTTCATGTATGCGCGAAATGCCTTAAAAATGGCTTTAAAATGGATTTGGAGCATGGAGACGATTATCTCGGGATTGCAAGATAACCAAACAAAACTTTTAGTGGATTTCTACTTATTTTATTAAATATCATCTCCACCAAACAGGACAAGCTTGCATCTGTTATAGTTTTGGAGAAAAATGTGTTCATTTCATGTATGCGCGAAATGCCTTAATAATGGCTTTAAAATGGATTTGGAGCATGGAGACGATTATCTCGGGATTGCAAGATAACCAAACAAAACTTTTAGTGGATTTCTACTTATTTTATTAAATATCATCTCCACCAAACAGGACAAGCTTGCATGTGTTATTGTTTTGGAGAAAAACATTGTTCATTTCATGTATGCGCGAAATGCCTTAAAAATGGCTTTAAAATGGATTTGGAGCATGGAGACGATTATCTCGGGATTGCAAGATAACCAAACAAAACTTTTAGTGGATTTCTACTTATTTTATTAAATATCATCTCCACCAAACAGGACAAGCTTGCATCTGTTATAGTTTTGGAGAAAAATGTGTTCATTTCATGTATGCGCGAAATGCCTTAAAAATGGCTTTAAAATGGATTTGGAGCATGGAGACGATTATCTCGGGATTGCAATATAACCAAACAAAACTTTTAGTGGATTTCTACTTATTTTATTAAATATCATCTCCACCAAACAGGACAAGCTTGCATCTGTTATAGTTTTGGAGAAAAATGTGTTCATTTCATGTATGCGCGAAATGCCTTAAAATTGGCTTTAAAATGGATTTGGAGCATGGAGACGATTATCTCAGGATGGCAATATAAACAAACGAAACTTTTAGTAGATTTCTACTTATTTTATTAAATATTATCTCCACCAAACAGGACAAGCTTGCATCTGTTATAGTTTTGGAGAAAAATGTGTTCATTTCATGTAAGCGCGAAATGCCTTAAAAATGGCTTTAAAATGGATTTGGAGCATGGAGACGATTATCTCGGGATTGCAAGATAACCAAACAAAACTTTTAGTGGATTTCTACTTATTTTATTAAATATCATCTCCACCAAACAGGACAAGCTTGCATCTGTTAAAGTTTTGGAGAAAAATGTGTTCATTTCATGTATGCGCGAAATGCCTTAAAAATGGCTTTAAAATGGATTTGGAGCATGGAGACGATTATCTCGGGATTGCAAGATAACCAAACAAAACTTTTAGTGGATTTCTACTTATTTTATTAAATATCATCTCCACCAAACAGGACAAGCTTGCATCTGTTAAAGTTTTGGAGAAAAATGTGTTCATTTCATGTATGCGCGAAATGCCTTAAAAATGGCTTTAAAATGGATTTGGAGCATGGAGACGATTATCTCGGCATTGCAATATAACCAAACAAAACTTTTAGTGGATTTCTACTTATTTTAATAAATATCATCTCCACCAAACAGGACAAGCTTGCATCTGTTATAGTTTTGGAGAAAAATGTGTTCATTTCATGTATGCGCGAAATGCCTTAAAAATGGCTTTAAAATGGATTTGGAGCATGGAGACGATTATCTCGGGATTGCAAGATAACCAAACAAAACTTTTAGTGGATTTCTACTTATTTTATTAAATATCATCTCCACCAAACAGGACAAGCTTGCATCTGTTATAGTTTTGGAGAAAAATGTGTTCATTTCATGTATGCGCGAAATGCCTTAAAAATGGCTTTAAAATGGATTTGGAGCATGGAGACGATTATCTCGGGATTGCAAGATAACCAAACAAAACTTTTAGTGGATTTCTACTTATTTTATTAAATATCATCTCCACCAAACAGGACAAGCTTGCATCTGTTATAGTTTTGGAGAAAAATGTGTTCATTTCATGTATGCGCGAAATGCCTTAAAAAATGGCTTTAAAATGGATTTGGAGCATGGAGACGATTATCTCGGGATTGCAAGATAACCAAACAAAACTTTTAGTGGATTTCTACTTATTTTATTAAATATCATCTCCACCAAACAGGACAAGCTTGCATGTGTTATAGTTTTGGAGAAAAATGTGTTCATTTCATGTATGCGCAAAATGCCTTAAAAATGGCTTTAAAATGGATTTGGAGCATGGAGACGATTATCTCGGGATTGCAAGATAACCAAACAAAACTTTTAGTGGATTTCTACTTATTTTATTAAATATCATCTCCACCAAACAGGACAAGCTTGCATCTGTTATAGTTTTGGAGAAAAATGTGTTCATTTCATGTATGCGCGAAATGCCTTAAAAATGGCTTTAAAATGGATTTGGAGCATGGAGACGATTATCTCGGGATTGCAAGATAACCAAACAAAACTTTTAGTGGATTTCTACTTATTTTATTAAATATCATCTCCACCAAACAGGACAAGCTTGCATCTGTTAAAGTTTTGGAGAAAAATGTGTTAATTTCATGTATGCGCGAAATGCCTTAAAAATGGCTTTAAAATGGATTTGGAGCATGGAGACGATTATCTCGGGATTGCAAGATAACCAAACAAAACTTTTAGTGGATTTCTACTTATTTTATTAAATATCATCTCCACCAAACAGGACAAGCTTGCAACTGTTATAGTTTTGGAGAAAAATGTGTTCATTTCATGTATGCGCGAAATGCCTTAAAAATGGCTTTAAAATGGATTTGGAGCATGGAGACGATTATCTCGGGATTGCAAGATAACCAAACAAAACTTTTAGTGGATTTCTACTTATTTTATTAAATATCATCTCCACCAAACAGGACAAGCTTGCATCTGTTATAGTTTTGGAGAAAAATGTGTTCATTTCATGTATGCGCGAAATGCCTTAAAAATGGCTTTAAAATGGATTTGGAGCATGGAGACGATTATCTCGGGATTGCAAGATAACCAAACAAAACTTTTAGTGGATTTCTACTTATTTTATTAAATATCATCTCCACCAAACAGGACAAGCTTGCATCTGTTAAAGTTTTGGAGAAAAATGTGTTAATTTCATGTATGCGCGAAATGCCTTAAAAATGGCTTTAAAATGGATTTGGAGCATGGAGACGATTATCTCGGGATTGCAAGATAACCAAACAAAACTTTTAGTGGATTTCTACTTATTTTATTAAATATCATCTCCACCAAACAGGACAAGCTTGCATCTGTTATAGTTTTGGAGAAAAATGTGTTCATTTCATGTATGCGCGAAATGCCTTAAAAATGGCTTTAAAATGGATTTGGAGCATGGAGACGATTATCTCGGGATTGCAAGATAACCAAACAAAACTTTTAGTGGATTTCTACTTATTTTATTAAATATCATCTCCACCAAACAGGACAAGCTTGCATCTGTTATAGTTTTGGAGAAAAATGTGTTCATTTCATGTATGCGCGAAATGCCTTAAAAATGGCTTTAAAATGGATTTGGAGCATGGAGACGATTATCTCGGGATTGCAAGATAACCAAACAAAACTTTTAGTGGATTTCTACTTATTTTATTAAATATCATCTCCACCAAACAGGACAAGCTTGCATCTGTTATAGTTTTGGAGAAAAATGTGTTCATTTCATGTATGCGCGAAATGCCTTAAAAATGGCTTTAAAATGGATTTGGAGCATGGAGACGATTATCTCGGGATTGCAATATAACCAAACAAAACTTTTAGTGGATTTCTACTTATTTTATTAAATATCATCTCCACCAAACAGGACAAGCTTGCATCTGTTATAGTTTTGGAGAAAAATGTGTTCATTTCATGTATGCGCGAAATGCCTTAAAAATGGCTTTAAAATGGATTTGGAGCATGGAGACGATTATCTCAGGATGGCAATATAAACAAACGAAACTTTTAGTAGATTTCTACTTATTTTATTAAATATTATCTCCACCAAACAGGACAAGCTTGCATCTGTTATAGTTTTGGAGAAAAATGTGTTCATTTCATGTATGCGCGAAATGCCTTAAAAATGGCTTTAAAATGGATTTGGAGCATGGAGACGATTATCTCGGGATTGCAAGATAACCAAACAAAACTTTTAGTGGATTTCTACTTATTTTATTAAATATGATCTCCACCAAACAGGACAAGCTTGCATCTGTTAAAGTTTTGGAGAAAAATGTGTTCATTTCATGTATGCGCGAAATGCCTTAAAAATGGCTTTAAAATGGATTTGGAGCATGGAGACGATTATCTCGGGATTGCAAGATAACCAAACAAAACTTTTAGTGGATTTCTACTTATTTTATTAAATATCATCTCCACCAAACAGGACAAGCTTGCATCTGTTAAAGTTTTGGAGAAAAATGTGTTCATTTCATGTATGCGCGAAATGCCTTAAAATGGCTTTAAAATGGATTTGGAGCATGGAGACGATTATCTCGGGATTGCAAGATAACCAAACAAAACTTTTAGTGGATTTCTACTTATTTTATTAAATATCATCTCCACCAAACAGGACAAGCTTGCATCTGTTATAGTTTTGGAGAAAAATGTGTTCATTTCATGTATGCGCGAAATGCCTTAAAAATGGCTTTAAAATGGATTTGGAGCATGGAGACGATTATCTCGGGATTGCAAGATAACCAAACAAAACTTTTAGTGGATTTCTACTTATTTTATTAAATATCATCTCCACCAAACAGGACAAGCTTGCATCTGTTATAGTTTTGGAGAAAAATGTGTTCATTTCATGTATGCGCGAAATGCCTTAAAAATGGCTTTAAAATGGATTTGGAGCATGGAGACGATTATCTCGGGATTGCAATATAACCAAACAAAACTTTTAGTGGATTTCTACTTATTTTATTAAATATCATCTCCACCAAACAGGACAAGCTTGCATCTGTTATAGTTTTGGAGAAAAATGTGTTCATTTCATGTATGCGCGAAATGCCTTAAAAATGGCTTTAAAATGGATTTGGAGCATGGAGACGATTATCTCGGGATTGCAAGATAACCAAACAAAACGTTTAGTGGATTTCTACTTATTTTATTAAATATCATCTCCACCAAACAGGACAAGCTTGCATCTGTTATAGTTTTGGAGAAAAATGTGTTCATTTCATGTATGCGCGAAATGCCTTAAAAATGGCTTTAAAATGGATTTGGAGCATGGAGACGATTATCTCGGGATTGCAAGATAACCAAACAAAACTTTTAGTGGATTTCTACTTATTTTATTAAATATCATCTCCACCAAACAGGACAAGCTTGCATCTGTTATAGTTTTGGAGAAAAATGTGTTCATTTCATGTATGCGCGAAATGCCTTAAAAATGGCTTTAAAATGGATTTGGAGCATGGAGACGATTATCTCGGGATTGCAAGATAACCAAACAAAACTTTTAGTGGATTTCTACTTATTTTATTAAATATCATCTCCACCAAACAGGACAAGCTTGCATGTGTTATAGTTTTGGAGAAAAATGTGTTAATTTCATGTATGCGCAAAATGCCTTTGAAATGGCTTTAAAATGGATTTGGAGCATGGAGACGATTATCTCGGGATTGCAAGATAACCAAACAAAACTTTTAGTGGATTTCTACTTATTTTATTAAATATCATCTCCACCAAACAGGACAAGCTTGCATCTGTTATAGTTTTGGAGAAAAATGTGTTCATTTCATGTATGCGCGAAATGCCTTAAAAATGGCTTTAAAATGGATTTGGAGCATGGAGACGATTATCTCGGGATTGCAAGATAACCAAACAAAACTTTTAGTGGATTTCTACTTATTTTATTAAATATCATCTCCACCAAACAGGACAAGCTTGCATCTGTTATAGTTTTGGAGAAAAATGTGTTCATTTCATGTATGCGCGAAATGCCTTAAAAATGGCTTTAAAATGGATTTGGAGCATGGAGACGATTATCTCGGGATTGCAATATAACCAAACAAAACTTTTAGTGGATTTCTACTTATTTTATTAAATATCATCTCCACCAAACAGGACAAGCTTGCATCTGTTATAGTTTTGGAGAAAAATGTGTTCATTTCATGTATGCGCGAAATGCCTTAAAAATGGCTTTAAAATGGATTTGGAGCATGGAGACGATTATCTCGGGATTGCAATATAACCAAACAAAACTTTTAGTGGATTTCTACTTATTTTATTAAATATCATCTCCACCAAACAGGACAAGCTTGCATCTGTTATAGTTTTGGAGAAAAATGTGTTCATTTCATGTATGCGCGAAATGCCTTAAAAATGGCTTTAAAATGGATTTGGAGCATGGAGACGATTATCTCGGGATTGCAAGATAACCAAACAAAACTTTTAGTGGATTTCTACTTATTTTATTAAATATCATCTCCACCAAACAGGACAAGCTTGCATCTGTTATAGTTTTGGAGAAAAATGTGTTCATTTCATGTATGCGCGAAATGCCTTAAAAATGGCTTTAAAATGGATTTGGAGCATGGAGACGATTATCTCGGGATTGCAAGATAACCAAACAAAACGTTTAGTGGATTTCTACTTATTTTATTAAATATCATCTCCACCAAACAGGACAAGCTTGCATCTGTTATAGTTTTGGAGAAAAATGTGTTCATTTCATGTATGCGCGAAATGCCTTAAAAATGGCTTTAAAATGGATTTGGAGCATGGAGACGATTATCTCGGGATTGCAAGATAACCAAACAAAACTTTTAGTGGATTTCTACTTATTTTATTAAATATCATCTCCACCAAACAGGACAAGCTTGCATCTGTTATAGTTTTGGAGAAAAATGTGTTCATTTCATGTATGCGCGAAATGCCTTAAAAATGGCTTTAAAATGGATTTGGAGCATGGAGACGATTATCTCGGGATTGCAAGATAACCAAACAAAACTTTTAGTGGATTTCTACTTATTTTATTAAATATCATCTCCACCAAACAGGACAAGCTTGCATGTGTTATAGTTTTGGAGAAAAATGTGTTAATTTCATGTATGCGCAAAATGCCTTTGAAATGGCTTTAAAATGGATTTGGAGCATGGAGACGATTATCTCGGGATTGCAAGATAACCAAACAAAACTTTTAGTGGATTTCTACTTATTTTATTAAATATCATCTCCACCAAACAGGACAAGCTTGCATCTGTTATAGGTTTGGAGAAAAATGTGTTCATTTCATGTATGCGCGAAATGCCTTAAAAATGGCTTTAAAATGGATTTGGAGCATGGAGACGATTATCTCGGGATTGCAAGATAACCAAACAAAACTTTTAGTGGATTTCTACTTATTTTATTAAATATCATCTCCACCAAACAGGACAAGCTTGCATCTGTTATAGTTTTGGAGAAAAATGTGTTCATTTCATGTATGCACGAAATGCCTTAAAAATGGCTTTAAAATGGATTTGGAGCATGGAGACGATTATCTCGGGATTGCAAGATAACCAAACAAAACTTTTAGTGGATTTCTACTTATTTTATTAAATATCATCTCCACCAAACAGGACAAGCTTGCATCTGTTATAGTTTTGGAGAAAAATGTGTTCATTTCATGTATGCGCGAAATGCCTTAAAAATGGCTTTAAAATGGATTTGGAGCATGGAGACGATTATCTCGGGATTGCAAGATAACCAAACAAAACTTTTAGTGGATTTCTACTTCTTTTATTAAATATCATCTCCACCAAACAGGACAAGCTTGCATCTGTTATAGTTTTGGATAAAAATGTGTTCATTTCATGTATGCGCGAAATGCCTTAAAAATGGCTTTAAAATGGATTTGGAGCATGGAGACGATTATCTCGGGATTGCAAGATAACCAAACAAAACTTTTAGTGGATTTCTACTTATTTTATTAAATATCATCTCCACCAAACAGGACAAGCTTGCATCTGTTATAGTTTTGGAGAAAAATGTGTTCATTTCATGTATGCGCGAAATGCCTTAAAAATGGCTTTAAAATGGATTCGGAGCATGGAGACGATTATCTCGGGATTGCAATATAACCAAACAAAACTTTTAGTGGATTTCTACTTATTTTATTAAATATCATCTCCACCAAACAGGACAAGCTTGCATCTGTTATAGTTTTGGAGAAAAATGTGTTCATTTCATGTATGCGCGAAATGCCTTAAAAATGGCTTTAAAATGGATTTGGAGCATGGAGACGATTATCTCGGGATTGCAAGATAACCAAACAAAACTTTTAGTGGATTTCTACTTATTTTATTAAATATCATCTCCACCAAACAGGACAAGCTTGCATCTGTTATAGTTTTGGAGAAAAATGTGTTCATTTCATGTATGCGCGAAATGCCTTAAAAATGGCTTTAAAATGGATTTGGAGCATGGAGACGATTATCTCGGGATTGCAAGATAACCAAACAAAACTTTTAGTGGATTTCTACTTATTTTATTAAATATCATCTCCACCAAACAGGACAAGCTTGCATCTGTTATAGTTTTGGAGAAAAATGTGTTCATTTCATGTATGCGCGAAATGCCTTAAAAATGGCTTTAAAATGGATTTGGAGCATGGAGACGATTATCTCGGGATTGCAAGATAACCAAACAAAACTTTTAGTGGATTTCTTACTTATTTTATTAAATATCATCTCCACCAAACAGGACAAGCTTGCATCTGTTATAGTTTTGGAGAAAAATGTGTTCATTTCATGTATGCGCAAAATGCCTTAAAAATGGCTTTAAAATGGATTTGGAGCATGGAGACGATTATCTCAGGATGGCAATATAAACAAACGAAACTTTTAGTAGATTTCTACTTATTTTATTAAATATTATCTCCACCAAACAGGACAAGCTTGCATCTGTTATAGTTTTGGAGAAAAATGTGTTCATTTCATGTATGCGCGAAATGCCTTAAAAATGGCTTTAAAATGGATTTGGAGCATGGAGACGATTATCTCGGGATTGCAAGATAACCAAACAAAACTTTTAGTGGATTTCTACTTATTTTATTAAATATCATCTCCACCAAACAGGACAAGCTTGCATCTGTTATAGTTTTGGAGAAAAATGTGTTCATTTCATGTATGCGCGAAATGCCTTAAAAATGGCTTTAAAATGGATTTGGAGCATGGAGACGATTATCTCGGGATTGCAAGATAACCAAACAAAACTTTTAGTGGATTTCTACTTATTTTATTAAATATCATCTCCACCAAACAGGACAAGCTTGCATGTGTTAAAGTTTTGGAGAAAAATGTGTTCATTTCATGTATGCGCGAAATGCCTTAAAAATGGCTTTAAAATGGATTTGGAGCATGGAGACGATTATCTCGGGATTGCAAGATAACCAAACAAAACTTTTAGTGGATTTCTACTTATTTTATTAAATATCATCTCCACCAAACAGGACAAGCTTGCATCTGTTATAGTTTTGGAGAAAAATGTGTTCATTTCATGTATGCGCGAAATGCCTTAAAAATGGCTTTAAAATGGATTTGGAGCATGGAGACGATTATCTCGGGATTGCAAGATAACCAAACAAAACTTTTAGTGGATTTCTACTTATTTTATTAAATATCATCTCCACCAAACAGGACAAGCTTGCATCTGTTATAGTTTTGGAGAAAAATGTGTTCATTTCATGTATGCGCGAAATGCCTTAAAAATGGCTTTAAAATGGATTTGGAGCATGGAGACGATTATCTCGGGATTGCAAGATAACCAAACAAAACTTTTAGTGGATTTCTACTTATTTTATTAAATATCATCTCCACCAAACAGGACAAGCTTGCATCTGTTATAGTTTTGGAGAAAAATGTGTTCATTTCATGTATGCGCGAAATGCCTTAAAAATGGCTTTAAAATGGATTTGGAGCATGGAGACGATTATCTCGGGATTGCAAGATAACCAAACAAAACTTTTAGTGGATTTCTACTTATTTTATTAAATATCATCTCCACCAAACAGGACAAGCTTGCATGTGTTATAGTTTTGGAGAAAAATGTGTTCATTTCATGTATGCGCAAAATGCCTTAAAAATGGCTTTAAAATGGATTTGGAGCATGGAGACGATTATCTCGGGATTGCAAGATAACCAAACAAAACTTTTAGTGGATTTCTAGTTATTTTATTAAATATCATCTCCACCAAACAGGACAAGCTTGCATCTGTTATAGTTTTGGAGAAAAATGTGTTCATTTCATGTATGCGCGAAATGCCTTAAAAATGGCTTTAAAATGGATTTGGAGCATGGAGACGATTATCTCGGGATTGCAAGATAACCAAACAAAACTTTTAGTGGATTTCTACTTATTTTATTAAATATCATCTCCACCAAACAGGACAAGCTTGCATCTGTTATAGTTTTGGAGAAAAATGTGTTCATTTCATGTATGCGCGAAATGCCTTAAAAATGGCTTTAAAATGGATTTGGAGCATGGAGACGATTATCTCGGGATTGCAAGATAACCAAACAAAACTTTTAGTGGATTTCTACTTATTTTATTAAATATCATCTCCACCAAACAGGACAAGCTTGCATCTGTTATAGTTTTGGAGAAAAATGTGTTCATTTCATGTATGCGCGAAATGCCTTAAAAATGGCTTTAAAATGGATTTGGAGCATGGAGACGATTATCTCGGGATTGCAAGATAACCAAACAAAACTTTTAGTGGATTTCTACTTATTTTATTAAATATCATCTCCACCAAACAGGACAAGCTTGCATCTGTTATAGTTTTGGAGAAAAATGTGTTCATTTCATGTATGCGCGAAATGCCTTAAAAATGGCTTTAAAATGGATTTGGAGCATGGAGACGATTATCTCGGGATTGCAATATAACCAAACAAAACTTTTAGTGGATTTCTACTTATTTTATTAAATATCATCTCCACCAAACAGGACAAGCTTGCATCTGTTATAGTTTTGGAGAAAAATGTGTTCATTTCATGTATGCGCGAAATGCCTTAAAAATAGCTTTAAAATTGATTTGGAGCATGGAGACGATTATCTCGGGATTGCAAGATAACCAAACAAAACTTTTAGTGGATTTCTACTTATTTTATTAAATATCATCTCCACCAAACAGGACAAGCTTGCATCTGTTATAGTTTTGGAGAAAAATGTGTTCATTTCATGTATGCGCGAAATGCCTTAAAAATGGCTTTAAAATGGATTTGGAGCATGGAGACGATTATCTCAGGATGGCAATATAAACAAACGAAACTTTTAGTAGATTTCTACTTATTTTATTAAATATTATCTCCACCAAACAGGACAAGCTTGCATCTGTTATAGTTTTGGAGAAAAATGTGTTCATTTCATGTATGCGCGAAATGCCTTAAAAATGGCTTTAAAATGGATTTGGAGCATGGAGACGATTATCTCGGGATTGCAAGATAACCAAACAAAACTTTTAGTGGATTTCTACTTATTTTATTAAATATCATCTCCACCAAACAGGACAAGCTTGCATCTGTTATAGTTTTGGAGAAAAATGTGTTCATTTCATGTATGCGCGAAATGCCTTAAAAATGGCTTTAAAATGGATTTGGAGCATGGAGACGATTATCTCGGGATTGCAAGATAACCAAACAAAACTTTTAGTGGATTTCTACTTATTTTATTAAATATCATCTCCACCAAACAGGACAAGCTTGCATCTGTTATAGTTTTGGAGAAAAATGTGTTCATTTCATGTATGCGCGAAATGCCTTAAAAATGGCTTTAAAATGGATTTGGAGCATGGAGACGATTATCTCGGGATTGCAAGATAACCAAACAAAACTTTTAGTGGATTTCTACTTATTTTATTAAATATCATCTCCACCAAACAGGACAAGCTTGCATCTGTTATAGTTTTGGAGAAAAATGTGTTCATTTCATGTATGCGCGAAATGCCTTAAAAATGGCTTTAAAATGGATTTGGAGCATGGAGACGATTATCTCGGGATTGCAAGATAACCAAACAAAACTTTTAGTGGATTTCTACTTATTTTATTAAATATCATCTCCACCAAACAGGACAAGCTTGCATGTGTTATAGTTTTGGAGAAAAATGTGTTCATTTCATGTATGCGCAAAATGCCTTTGAAATGGCTTTAAAATGGATTTGGAGCATGGAGACGATTATCTCAGGATGGCAATATAAACAAACGAAACTTTTAGTAGATTTCTACTTATTTTATTAAATATTATCTCCACCAAACAGGACAAGCTTGCATCTGTTATAGTTTTGGAGAAAAATGTGTTCATTTCATGTATGCGCGAAATGCCTTAAAAATGGCTTTAAAATGGATTTGGAGCATGGAGACGATTATCTCGGGATTGCAAGATAACCAAACAAAACTTTTAGTGGATTTCTACTTATTTTATTAAATATCATCTCCACCAAACAGGACAAGCTTGCATCTGTTATAGTTTTGGAGAAAAATGTGTTCATTTCATGTATGCGCGAAATGCCTTAAAAATGGCTTTAAAATGGATTTGGAGCATGGAGACGATTATCTCGGGATTGCAAGATAACCAAACAAAACTTTTAGTGGATTTCTACTTATTTTATTAAATATCATCTCCACCAAACAGGACAAGCTTGCATCTGTTATAGTTTTGGAGAAAAATGTGTTCATTTCATGTATGCGCGAAATGCCTTAAAAATGGCTTTAAAATGGATTTGGAGCATGGAGACGATTATCTCGGGATTGCAAGATAACCAAACAAAACTTTTAGTGGATTTCTACTTATTTTATTAAATATCATCTCCACCAAACAGGACAAGCTTGCATCTGTTATAGTTTTGGAGAAAAATGTGTTCATTTCATGTATGCGCGAAATGCCTTAAAAATGGCTTTAAAATGGATTTGGAGCATGGAGACGATTATCTCGGGATTGCAAGATAACCAAACAAAACTTTTAGTGGATTTCTACTTATTTTATTAAATATCATCTCCACCAAACAGGACAAGCTTGCATGTGTTATAGTTTTGGAGAAAAATGTGTTCATTTCATGTATGCGCAAAATGCCTTTGAAATGGCTTTAAAATGGATTTGGAGCATGGAGACGATTATCTCAGGATGGCAATATAAACAAACGAAACTTTTAGTAGATTTCTACTTATTTTATTAAATATTATCTCCACCAAACAGGACAAGCTTGCATCTGTTATAGTTTTGGAGAAAAATGTGTTCATTTCATGTATGCGCGAAGTGCCTTAAAAATGGCTTTAAAATGGATTTGGAGCATGGAGACGATTATCTCGGGATTGCAAGATAACCAAACAAAACTTTTAGTGGATTTCTACTTATTTTATTAAATATCATCTCCACCAAACAGGACAAGCTTGCATCTGTTATAGTTTTGGAGAACAATGTGTTCATTTCATGTATGCGCGAAATGCCTTAAAAATGGCTTTAAAATGGATTTGGAGCATGGAGACGATTATCTCGGGATTGCAAGATAACCAAACAAAACTTTTAGTGGATTTCTACTTATTTTATTAAATATCATCTCCACCAAACAGGACAAGCTTGCATGTGTTATAGTTTTGGAGAAAAATGTGTTCATTTCATGTATGCGCAAAATGCCTTTGAAATGGCTTTAAAATGGATATGGAGCATGGAGACGATTATCTCAGGATGGCAATATAAACAAACGAAACTTTTAGTAGATTTCTACTTATTTTATTAAATATTATCTCCACCAAACAGGACAAGCTTGCATCTGTTATAGTTTTGGAGAAAAATGTGTTCATTTCATGTATGCGCGAAATGCCTTAAAAATGGCTTTAAAATGGATTTGGAGCATGGAGACGATTATCTCGGGATTGCAAGATAACCAAACAAAACTTTTAGTGGATTTCTACTTATTTTATTAAATATCATCTCCACCAAACAGGACAAGCTTGCATCTGTTATAGTTTTGGAGAAAAATGTGTTCATTTCATGTATGCGCGAAATGCCTTAAAAATGGCTTTAAAATGGATTTGGAGCATGGAGACGATTATCTCGGGATTGCAAGATAACCAAACAAAACTTTTAGTGGATTTCTACTTATTTTATTAAATATCATCTCCACCAAACAGGACAAGCTTGCATGTGTTATAGTTTTGGAGAAAAATGTGTTCATTTCATGTATGCGCGAAATGCCTTAAAAATGGCTTTAAAATGGATTTGGAGCATGGAGACGATTATCTCGGGATTGCAAGATAACCAAACAAAACTTTTAGTGGATTTCTACTTATTTTATTAAATATCATCTCCACCAAACAGGACAAGCTTGCATCTGTTATAGTTTTGGAGAAAAATGTGTTCATTTCATGTATGCGCGAAATGCCTTAAAAATGGCTTTAAAATGGATTTGGAGCATGGAGACGATTATCTCGGGATTGCAAGATAACCAAACAAAACTTTTAGTGGATTTCTACTTATTTTATTAAATATCATCTCCACCAAACAGGACAAGCTTGCATCTGTTATAGTTTTGGAGAAAAATGTGTTCATTTCATGTATGCGCGAAATGCCTTAAAAATGGCTTTAAAATGGATTTGGAGCATGGAGACGATTATCTCGGGATTGCAAGATAACCAAACAAAACTTTTAGTGGATTTCTACTTATTTTATTAAATATCATCTCCACCAAACAGGACAAGCTTGCATCTGTTATAGTTTTGGAGAAAAATGTGTTCATTTCATGTATGCGCGAAATGCCTTAAAAATGGCTTTAAAATGGATTTGGAGCATGGAGACGATTATCTCGGGATTGCAAGATAACCAAACAAAACTTTTAGTGGATTTCTACTTATTTTATTAAATATCATCTCCACCAAACAGGACAAGCTTGCATGTGTTATAGTTTTGGAGAAAAATGTGTTCATTTCATGTATGCGCAAAATGCCTTTGAAATGGCTTTAAAATGGATTTGGAGCATGGAGACGATTATCTCGGGATTGCAAAATAACCAAACAAAACTTTTAGTGGATTTCTACTTATTTTATTAAATATCATCTCCACCAAACAGGACAAGCTTGCATCTGTTATAGTTTTGGAGAAAAATGTGTTCATTTCATGTATGCGCGAAATGCCTTAAAAATGGCTTTAAAATGGATTTGGAGCATGGAGACGATTATCTCGGGATTGCAAGATAACCAAACAAAACTTTTAGTGGATTTCTACTTATTTTATTAAATATCATCTCCACCAAACAGGACAAGCTTGCATCTGTTATAGTTTTGGAGAAAAATGTGTTCATTTCATGTATGCGCGAAATGCCTTAAAAATGGCTTTAAAATGGATTTGGAGCATGGAGACGATTATCTCGGGATTGCAAGATAACCAAACAAAACTTTTAGTGGATTTCTACTTATTTTATTAAATATCATCTCCACCAAACAGGACAAGCTTGCATCTGTTATAGTTTTGGAGAAAAATGTGTTCATTTCATGTATGCGCGAAATGCCTTAAAAATGGCTTTAAAATGGATTTGGAGCATGGAGACGATTATCTCGGGATTGCAAGATAACCAAACAAAACTTTTAGTGGATTTCTACTTATTTTATTAAATATCATCTCCACCAAACAGGACAAGCTTGCATGTGTTATAGTTTTGGAGAAAAATGTGTTCATTTCATGTATGCGCAAAATGCCTTTGAAATGGCTTTAAAATGGATTTGGAGCATGGAGACGATTATCTCAGGATGGCAATATAAACAAACGAAACTTTTAGTAGATTTCTACTTATTTTATTAAATATTATCTCCACCAAACAGGACAAGCTTGCATCTGTTATAGTTTTGGAGAAAAATGTGTTCATTTCATGTATGCGCGAAATGCCTTAAAAATGGCTTTAAAATGGATTTGGTGCATGGAGACGATTATCTCGGGATTGCAAGATAACCAAACAAAACTTTTAGTGGATTTCTACTTATTTTATTAAATATCATCTCCACCAAACAGGACAAGCTTGCATCTGTTATAGTTTTGGAGAAAAATGTGTTCATTTCATGTATGCGCGAAATGCCTTAAAAATGGCTTTAAAATGGATTTGGAGCATGGAGACGATTATCTCGGGATTGCAATATAACCAAACAAAACTTTTAGTGGATTTCTACTTATTTTATTAAATATCATCTCCACCAAACAGGACAAGCTTGCATCTGTTATAGTTTTGGAGAAAAATGTGTTCATTTCATGTATGCGCGAAATGCCTTAAAAATGGCTTTAAAATGGATTTGGAGCATGGAGACGATTATCTCGGGATTGCAAGATAACCAAACAAAACTTTTCGTGGATTTCTACTTATTTTATTAAATATCATCTCCACCAAACAGGACAAGCTTGCATCTGTTATAGTTTTGGAGAAAAATGTGTTCATTTCATGTATGCGCGAAATGCCTTAAAAATGGCTTTAAAATGGATTTGGAGCATGGAGACGATTATCTCAGGATGGCAATATAAACAAACGAAACTTTTAGTAGATTTCTACTTATTTTATTAAATATTATCTCCACCAAACAGGACAAGCTTGCATCTGTTATAGTTTTGGAGAAAAATGTGTTCATTTCATGTATGCGCGAAATGCCTTAAAAATGGCTTTAAAATGGATTTGGAGCATGGAGACGATTATCTCGGGATTGCAAGATAACCAAACAAAACTTTTAGTGGATTTCTACTTATTTTAATAAATATCATCTCCACCAAACAGGACAAGCTTGCATCTGTTATAGTTTTGGAGAAAAATGTGTTCATTTCATGTATGCGCGAAATGCCTTAAAAATGGCTTTAAAATGGATTTGGAGCATGGAGACGATTATCTCGGGATTGCAAGATAACCAAACAAAACTTTTAGTGGATTTCTACTTATTTTATTAAATATCATCTCCACCAAACAGGACAAGCTTGCATCTGTTATAGTTTTGGAGAAAAATGTGTTCATTTCATGTATGCGCGAAATGCCTTAAAAATTGCTTTAAAATGGATTTGGAGCATGGAGACGATTATCTCGGGATTGCAAGATAACCAAACAAAAATTTTAGTGGATTTCTACTTATTTTATTAAATATCATCTCCACCAAACAGGACAAGCTTGCATCTGTTATAGTTTTGGAGAAGGCTCGGGCCCACTGGTCCAGGAAACCATTATCCAGCCCCATTTCCGTGAGATGGTTGGATTGTCATTGTAAATAAGCACTTGAACCTTGCCTCTCCCCCCATCTCATTGTAGATTGTAAGCTCTCACGAGCAGGGTTGTATTTTTTTCCCCTCTAAATATTGTATTTCTATAACTGTTACTTGTTTGTATATGATCCTCCTGAATTGTAAAGCGCTACGGAATATGTTGGCGCTATAGAAATAAAGATTATTATTATTATTATTATATTAAAAATGTGTTCATTTCATGTATGCGCGAAATCCCTTAAAAATGGCTTTAAAATGGATTTGGAGCATGGAGACGATTATCTCGGGATTGCAATATAACCAAACAAAACTTTTAGTGGATTTCTACTTATTTTATTAAATATCATCTCCACCAAACAGGACAAGCTTGCATCTGTTATAGTTTTGGAGAAAAATGTGTTCATTTCATGTATGCGCGAAATGCCTTAAAAATGGCTTTAAAATGGATTTGGAGCATGGAGACGATTATCTCGGGATTGCAAGATAACCAAACAAAACTTTTAGTGGATTTCTACTTATTTTATTAAATATCATCTCCACCAAACAGGACAAGCTTGCATCTGTTATAGTTTTGGAGAAAAATGTGTTCATTTCATGTATGCGCGAAATGCCTTAAAAATGGTTTTAAAATGGATTTGGAGCATGGAGACGATTATCTCGGGATTGCAAGATAACCAAACAAAACTTTTAGTGGATTTCTACTTATTTTATTAAATATCATCTCCACCAAACAGGACAAGCTTGCATCTGTTATAGTTTTGGAGAAAAATGTGTTCATTTCATGTATGCGCGAAATGCCTTAAAAATGGCTTTAAAATGGATTTGGAGCATGGAGACGATTATCTCGGGATTGCAAGATAACCAAACAAAACTTTTAGTGGATTTCTACTTATTTTATTAAATATCATCTCCACCAAACAGGACAAGCTTGCATCTGTTATAGTTTTGGAGAAAAATGTGTTCATTTCATGTATGCGCGAAATGCCTTAAAAATGGCTTTAAAATGGATTTGGAGCATGGAGACGATTATCTCGGGATTGCAATATAACCAAACAAAACTTTTAGTGGATTTCTACTTATTTTATTAAATATCATCTCCACCAAACAGGACAAGCTTGCATCTGTTATAGTTTTGGAGAAAAATGTGTTCATTTCATGTATGCGCGAAATGCCTTAAAAATGGCTTTAAAATGGATTTGGAGCATGGAGACGATTATCTCGGGATTGCAAGATAACCAAACAAAACTTTTAGTGGATTTCTACTTATTTTATTAAATATCATCTCCACCAAACAGGACAAGCTTGCATCTGTTATAGTTTTGGAGAAAAATGTGTTCATTTCATGTATGCGCGAAATGCCTTAAAAATGTCTTTAAAATGGATTTGGAGCATGGAGACGATTATCTCGGGATTGCAAGATAACCAAACAAAACTTTTAGTGGATTTCTAATTATTTTATTAAATATCATCTCCACCAAACAGGACAAGCTTGCATCTGTTATAGTTTTGGAGAAAAATGTGTTCATTTCATGTATGCGCGAAATGCCTTAAAAATGGCTTTAAAATGGATTTGGAGCATGGAGACGATTATCTCGGGATTGCAAGATAACCAAACAAAACTTTTAGTGGATTTCTACTTATTTTATTAAATATCATCTCCACCAAACAGGACAAGCTTGCATGTGTTATAGTTTTGGAGAAAAATGTGTTCATTTCATGTATGCGCAAAATGCCTTAAAAATGGCTTTAAAATGGATTTGGAGCATGGAGACGATTATCTCGGGATTGCAAGATAACCAAACAAAACTTTTAGTGGATTTCTACTTATTTTATTAAATATCATCTCCACCAAACAGGACAAGCTTGCATCTGTTATAGTTTTGGAGAAAAATGTGTTCATTTCATGTATGCGCGAAATGCCTTAAAAATGGCTTTAAAATGGATTTGGAGCATGGAGACGATTATCTCGGGATTGCAAGATAACCAAACAAAACTTTTAGTGGATTTCTACTTATTTTATTAAATATCATCTCCACCAAACAGGACAAGCTTGCATCTGTTATAGTTTTGGAGAAAAATGTGTTCATTTCATGTATGCGCGAAATGCCTTAAAAATGGCTTTAAAATGGATTTGGAGCATGGAGACGATTATCTCGGGATTGCAAGATAACCAAACAAAACTTTTAGTGGATTTCTACTTATTTTATTAAATATCATCTCCACCAAACAGGACAAGCTTGCATCTGTTATAGTTTTGGAGAAAAATGTGTTCATTTCATGTATGCGCGAAATGCCTTAAAAATGGCTTTAAAATGGATTTGGAGCATGGAGACGATTATCTCGGGATTGCAAGATAACCAAACAAAACTTTTAGTGGATTTCTACTTATTTTATTAAATATCATCTCCACCAAACAGGACAAGCTTGCATCTGTTATAGTTTTGGAGAAAAATGTGTTCATTTCATGTATGCGCGAAATGCCTTAAAAATGGCTTTAAAATGGATTTGGAGCATGGAGACGATTATCTCGGGATTGCAATATAACCAAACAAAACTTTTAGTGGATTTCTACTTATTTTATTAAATATCATCTCCACCAAACAGGACAAGCTTGCATCTGTTATAGTTTTGGAGAAAAATGTGTTCATTTCATGTATGCGCGAAATGCCTTAAAAATGGCTTTAAAATGGATTTGGAGCATGGAGACGATTATCTCGGGATTGCAAGATAACCAAACAAAACTTTTAGTGGATTTCTACTTATTTTATTAAATATCATCTCCACCAAACAGGACAAGCTTGCATCTGTATAGTTTTGGAGAAAAATGTGTTCATTTCATGTATGCGCGAAATGCCTTAAAAATGGCTTTAAAATGGATTTGAAGCATGGAGACGATTATCTCGGGATTGCAAGATAACCAAACAAAACTTTTAGTGGATTTCTACTTATTTTATTAAATATCATCTCCACCAAACAGGACAAGCTTGCATCTGTTATAGTTTTGGAGAAAAATGTGTTCATTTCATGTATGCGCGAAATGCCTTAAAAATGGCTTTAAAATGGATTTGGAGCATGGAGACGATTATCTCGGGATTGCAAGATAACCAAACAAAACTTTTAGTGGATTTCTACTTATTTTATTAAATATCATCTCCACCAAACAGGACAAGCTTGCATCTGTTATAGTTTTGGAGAAAAATGTGTTCATTTCATGTATGCGCGAAATGCCTTAAAAATGGTTTTAAAATGGATTTGGAGCATGGAGACGATTATCTCGGGATTGCAAGATAACCAAACAAAACTTTTAGTGGATTTCTACTTATTTTATTAAATATCATCTCCACCAAACAGGACAAGCTTGCATCTGTTATAGTTTTGGAGAAAAATGTGTTCATTTCATGTATGCGCGAAATGCCTTAAAAATGGCTTTAAAATGGATTTGGAGCATGGAGACGATTATCTCGGGATTGCAAGATAACCAAACAAAACTTTTAGTGGATTTCTACTTATTTTATTAAATATCATCTCCACCAAACAGGACAAGCTTGCATCTGTTATAGTTTTGGAGAAAAATGTGTTCATTTCATGTATGCGCGAAATGCCTTAAAAATGGCTTTAAAATGGATTTGGAGCATGGAGACGATTATCTCGGGATTGCAATATAACCAAACAAAACTTTTAGTGGATTTCTACTTATTTTATTAAATATCATCTCCACCAAACAGGACAAGCTTGCATCTGTTATAGTTTTGGAGAAAAATGTGTTCATTTCATGTATGCGCGAAATGCCTTAAAAATGGCTTTAAAATGGATTTGGAGCATGGAGACGATTATCTCGGGATTGCAAGATAACCAAACAAAACTTTTAGTGGATTTCTACTTATTTTATTAAATATCATCTCCACCAAACAGGACAAGCTTGCATCTGTTATAGTTTTGGAGAAAAATGTGTTCATTTCATGTATGCGCGAAATGCCTTAAAAATGTCTTTAAAATGGATTTGGAGCATGGAGACGATTATCTCGGGATTGCAAGATAACCAAACAAAACTTTTAGTGGATTTCTAATTATTTTATTAAATATCATCTCCACCAAACAGGACAAGCTTGCATCTGTTATAGTTTTGGAGAAAAATGTGTTCATTTCATGTATGCGCGAAATGCCTTAAAAATGGCTTTAAAATGGATTTGGAGCATGGAGACGATTATCTCGGGATTGCAAGATAACCAAACAAAACTTTTAGTGGATTTCTACTTATTTTATTAAATATCATCTCCACCAAACAGGACAAGCTTGCATGTGTTATAGTTTTGGAGAAAAATGTGTTCATTTCATGTATGCGCAAAATGCCTTAAAAATGGCTTTAAAATGGATTTGGAGCATGGAGACGATTATCTCGGGATTGCAAGATAACCAAACAAAACTTTTAGTGGATTTCTACTTATTTTATTAAATATCATCTCCACCAAACAGGACAAGCTTGCATCTGTTATAGTTTTGGAGAAAAATGTGTTCATTTCATGTATGCGCGAAATGCCTTAAAAATGGCTTTAAAATGGATTTGGAGCATGGAGACGATTATCTCGGGATTGCAAGATAACCAAACAAAACTTTTAGTGGATTTCTACTTATTTTATTAAATATCATCTCCACCAAACAGGACAAGCTTGCATCTGTTATAGTTTTGGAGAAAAATGTGTTCATTTCATGTATGCGCGAAATGCCTTAAAAATGGCTTTAAAATGGATTTGGAGCATGGAGACGATTATCTCGGGATTGCAAGATAACCAAACAAAACTTTTAGTGGATTTCTACTTATTTTATTAAATATCATCTCCACCAAACAGGACAAGCTTGCATCTGTTAAAGTTTTGGAGAAAAATGTGTTCATTTCATGTATGCGCGAAATGCCTTAAAAATGGCTTTAAAATGGATTTGGAGCATGGAGACGATTATCTCGGGATTGCAAGATAACCAAACAAAACTTTTAGTGGATTTCTACTTATTTTATTAAATATCATCTCCACCAAACAGGACAAGCTTGCATCTGTTATAGTTTTGGAGAAAAATGTGTTCATTTCATGTATGCGCGAAATGCCTTAAAAATGGCTTTAAAATGGATTTGGAGCATGGAGACGATTATCTCGGGATTGCAAGATAACCAAACAAAACTTTTAGTGGATTTCTACTTATTTTATTAAATATCATCTCCACCAAACAGGACAAGCTTGCATCTGTTATAGTTTTGGAGAAAAATGTGTTCATTTCATGTATGCGCGAAATGCCTTAAAAATGGCTTTAAAATGGATTTGGAGCATGGAGACGATTATCTCGGGATTGCAAGATAACCAAACAAAACTTTTAGTGGATTTCTACTTATTTTATTAAATATAATCTCCACCAAACAGGACAAGCTTGCATCTGTTATAGTTTTGGAGAAAAATGTGTTCATTTCATGTATGCGCGAAATGCCTTAAAAATGGCTTTAAAATGGATTTGGAGCATGGAGACGATTATCTCGGGATTGCAAGATAACCAAACAAAACTTTTAGTGGATTTCTACTTATTTTATTAAATATCATCTCCACCAAACAGGACAAGCTTGCATCTGTTATAGTTTTGGAGAAAAATGTGTTCATTTCATGTATGCGCGAAATGCCTTAAAAATGGCTTTAAAATGGATTTGGAGCATGGAGACGATTATCTCGGGATTGCAAGATAACCAAACAAAACTTTTAGTGGATTTCTACTTATTTTATTAAATATCATCTCCACCAAACAGGACAAGCTTGCATGTGTTATAGTTTTGGAGAAAAATGTGTTCATTTCATGTATGCGCGAAATGCCTTAAAAATGGCTTTAAAATGGATTTGGAGCATGGAGACGATTATCTCGGGATTGCAAGATAACCAAACAAAACTTTTAGTGGATTTCTACTTATTTTATTAAATATCATCTCCACCAAACAGGACAAGCTTGCATCTGTTATAGTTTTGGAGAAAAATGTGTTCATTTCATGTATGCGCGAAATCCCTTAAAAATGGCTTTAAAATGGATTTGGAGCATGGAGACGATTATCTCGGGATTGCAATATAACCAAACAAAACTTTTAGTGGATTTCTACTTATTTTATTAAATATCATCTCCACCAAACAGGACAAGCTTGCATCTGTTATAGTTTTGGAGAAAAATGTGTTCATTTCATGTATGCGCGAAATGCCTTAAAAATGGCTTTAAAATGGATTTGGAGCATGGAGACGATTATCTCAGGATGGCAATATAAACAAACGAAACTTTTAGTAGATTTCTACTTATTTTATTAAATATTATCTCCACCAAACAGGACAAGCTTGCATCTGTTATAGTTTTGGAGAAAAATGTGTTCATTTCATGTATGCGCGAAATGCCTTAAAAATGGCTTTAAAATGGATTTGGAGCATGGAGACGATTATCTCGGGATTGCAAGATAACCAAACAAAACTTTTAGTGGATTTCTACTTATTTTATTAAATATCATCTCCACCAAACAGGACAAGCTTGCATCTGTTATAGTTTTGGAGAAAAATGTGTTCATTTCATGTATGCGCGAAATGCCTTAAAAATGGCTTTAAAATGGATTTGGAGCATGGAGACGATTATCTCGGGATTGCAAGATAACCAAACAAAACTTTTAGTGGATTTCTACTTATTTTATTAAATATCATCTCCACCAAACAGGACAAGCTTGCATCTGTTATAGTTTTGGAGAAAAATGTGTTCATTTCATGTATGCGCGAAATGCCTTAAAAATGGCTTTAAAATGGATTTGGAGCATGGAGACGATTATCTCGGGATTGCAAGATAACCAAACAAAACTTTTAGTGGATTTCTACTTATTTTATTAAATATCATCTCCACCAAACAGGACAAGCTTGCATCTGTTATAGTTTTGGAGAAAAATGTGTTCATTTCATGTATGCGCGAAATGCCTTAAAAATGGCTTTAAAATGGATTTGGAGCATGGAGACGATTATCTCGGGATTGCAAGATAACCAAACAAAACTTTTAGTGGATTTCTACTTATTTTATTAAATATCATCTCCACCAAACAGGACAAGCTTGCATCTGTTATAGTTTTGGAGAAAAATGTGTTCATTTCATGTATGCGCAAAATGCCTTTGAAATGGCTTTAAAATGGATTTGGAGCATGGAGACGATTATCTCAGGATGGCAATATAAACAAACGAAACTTTTAGTAGATTTCTACTTATTTTATTAAATATTATCTCCACCAAACAGGACAAGCTTGCATCTGTTATAGTTTTGGAGAAAAATGTGTTCATTTCATGTATGCGCGAAATGCCTTAAAAATGGCTTTAAAATGGATTTGGAGCATGGAGACGATTATCTCGGGATTGCAAGATAACCAAACAAAACTTTTAGTGGATTTCTACTTATTTTATTAAATATCATCTCCACCAAACAGGACAAGCTTGCATCTGTTATAGTTTTGGAGAAAAATGTGTTCATTTCATGTATGCGCGAAATGCCTTAAAAATGGCTTTAAAATGGATTTGGAGCATGGAGACGATTATCTCGGGATTGCAAGATAACCAAACAAAACTTTTAGTGGATTTCTACTTATTTTATTAAATATCATCTCCACCAAACAGGACAAGCTTGCATGTGTTATAGTTTTGGAGAAAAATGTGTTCATTTCATGTATGCGCAAAATGCCTTTGAAATGGCTTTAAAATGGATTTGGAGCATGGAGACGATTATCTCAGGATGGCAATATAAACAAACGAAACTTTTAGTAGATTTCTACTTATTTTATTAAATATTATCTCCGCCAAACAGGACAAGCTTGCATCTGTTATAGTTTTGGAGAAAAATGTGTTAATTTCATGTATGCGCGAAATGCCTTAAAAATGGCTTTAAAATGGATTTGGAGCATGGAGACGATTATCTCGGGATTGCAAGATAACCAAACAAAACTTTTAGTGGATTTCTACTTATTTTATTAAATATCATCTCCACCAAACAGGACAAGCTTGCATCTGTTATAGTTTTGGAGAAAAATGTGTTCATTTCATGTATGCGCGAAATGCCTTAAAAATGGCTTTAAAATGGATTTGGAGCATGGAGACGATTATCTCGGGATTGCAAGATAACCAAACAAAACTTTTAGTGGATTTCTACTTATTTTATTAAATATCATCTCCATCAAACAGGACAAGCTTGCATCTGTTATAGTTTTGGAGAAAAATGTGTTCATTTCATGTATGCGCGAAATGCCTTAAAAATGGCTTTAAAATGGATTTGGAGCATGGAGACGATTATCTCGGGATTGCAAGATAACCAAACAAAACTTTTAGTGGATTTCTACTTATTTTATTAAATATCATCTCCACCAAACAGGACAAGCTTGCATCTGTTATAGTTTTGGAGAAAAATGTGTTCATTTCATGTATGCGCGAAATGCCTTAAAAATGGCTTTAAAATGGATTTGGAGCATGGAGACGATTATCTCGGGATTGCAAGATAACCAAACAAAACTTTTAGTGGATTTCTACTTATTTTATTAAATATCATCTCCACCAAACAGGACAAGCTTGCATCTGTTATAGTTTTGGAGAAAAATGTGTTCATTTCATGTATGCGCGAAATGCCTTAAAAATGGCTTTAAAATGGATTTGGAGCATGGAGACGATTATCTCGGGATTGCAAGATAACCAAACAAAACTTTTAGTGGATTTCTACTTATTTTATTAAATATCATCTCCACCAAACAGGACAAGCTTGCATGTGTTATAGTTTTGGAGAAAAATGTGTTAATTTCATGTATGCGCAAAATGCCATTGAAATGGCTTTAAAATGGATTTGGAGCATGGAGACGATTATCTCGGGATTGCAAGATAACCAAACAAAACTTTTAGTGGATTTCTACTTATTTTATTAAATATCATCTCCACCAAACAGGACAAGCTTGCATCTGTTATAGTTTTGGAGAAAAATGTGTTCATTTCATGTATGCGCGAAATGCCTTAAAAATGGCTTTAAAATGGATTTGGAGCATGGAGACGATTATCTCGGGATTGCAAGATAACCAAACAAAACTTTTAGTGGATTTCTACTTATTTTATTAAATATCATCTCCACCAAACAGGACAAGCTTGCATCTGTTATAGTTTTGGAGAAAAATGTGTTCATTTCATGTATGCGCGAAATGCCTTAAAAATGGCTTTAAAATGGATTTGGAGCATGGAGACGATTATCTCGGGATTGCAAGATAACCAAACAAAACTTTTAGTGGATTTCTACTTATTTTATTAAATATCATCTCCACCAAACAGGACAAGCTTGCATGTGTTATAGTTTTGGAGAAAAATGTGTTAATTTCATGTATGCGCAAAATGCCATTGAAATGGCTTTAAAATGGATTTGGAGCATGGAGACGATTATCTCGGGATTGCAAGATAACCAAACAAAACTTTTAGTGGATTTCTACTTATTTTATTAAATATCATCTCCACCAAACAGGACAAGCTTGCATCTGTTATAGTTTTGGAGAAAAATGTGTTCATTTCATGTATGCGCGAAATGCCTTAAAAATGGCTTTAAAATGGATTTGGAGCATGGAGACAATTATCTCGGGATTGCAAGATAACCAAACAAAACTTTTAGTGGATTTCTACTTATTTTATTAAATATCATCTCCACCAAACAGGACAAGCTTGCATCTGTTATAGTTTTGGAGAAAAATGTGTTCATTTCATGTATGCGCGAAATGCCTTAAAAATGGCTTTAAAATGGATTTGGAGCATGGAGACGATTATCTCGGGATTGCAAGATAACCAAACAAAACTTTTAGTGGATTTCTACTTATTTTATTAAATATCATCTCCACCAAACAGGACAAGCTTGCATCTGTTATAGTTTTGGAGAAAAATGTGTTCATTTCATGTATGCGCGAAATGCCTTAAAAATGGCTTTAAAATGGATTTGGAGCATGGAGACGATTATCTCGGGATTGCAAGATAACCAAACAAAACTTTTAGTGGATTTCTACTTATTTTATTAAATATCATCTCCACCAAACAGGACAAGCTTGCATGTGTTATAGTTTTGGAGAAAAATGTGTTCATTTCATGTATGCGCAAAATGCCTTTGAAATGGCTTTAAAATGGATTTGGAGCATGGAGACGATTATCTCAGGATGGCAATATAAACAAACGAAACTTTTAGTAGATTTCTACTTATTTTATTAAATATTATCTCCACCAAACAGGACAAGCTTGCATCTGTTATAGTTTTGGAGAAAAATGTGTTCATTTCATGTATGCGCGAAATGCCTTAAAAATGGCTTTAAAATGGATTTGGAGCATGGAGACGATTATCTCGGGATTGCAAGATAACCAAACAAAACTTTTAGTGGATTTCTACTTATTTTATTAAATATCATCTCCACCAAACAGGACAAGCTTGCATCTGTTATAGTTTTGGAGAAAAATGTGTTCATTTCATGTATGCGCGAAATGCCTTAAAAATGGCTTTAAAATGGATTTGGAGCATGGAGACGATTATCTCAGGATGGCAATATAAACAAACGAAACTTTTAGTAGATTTCTACTTATTTTATTAAATATTATCTCCACCAAACAGGACAAGCTTGCATCTGTTATAGTTTTGGAGAAAAATGTGTTCATTTCATGTATGCGCGAAATGCCTTAAAAATGGCTTTAAAATGGATTTGGAGCATGGAGACGATTATCTCGGGATTGCAAGATAACCAAACAAAACTTTTAGTGGATTTCTACTTATTCTATTAAATATCATCTCCACCAAACAGGACAAGCTTGCATCTGTTATAGTTTTGGAGAAAAATGTGTTCATTTCATGTATGCGCGAAATGCCTTAAAAATGGCTTTAAAATGGATTTGGAGCATGGAGACGATTATCTCGGGATTGCAAGATAACCAAACAAAACTTTTAGTGGATTTCTACTTATTTTATTAAATATCATCTCCACCAAACAGGACAAGCTTGCATCTGTTATAGTTTTGGAGAAAAATGTGTTCATTTCATGTATGCGCGAAATGCCTTAAAAATGGCTTTAAAATGGATTTGGAGCATGGAGACGATTATCTCGGGATTGCAAGATAACCAAACAAAACTTTTAGTGGATTTCTACTTATTTTATTAAATATCATCTCCACCAAACAGGACAAGCTTGCATCTGTTATAGTTTTGGAGAAAAATGTGTTCATTTCATGTATGCGCGAAATGCCTTAAAAATGGCTTTAAAATGGATTTGGAGCATGGAGACGATTATCTCGGGATTGCAAGATAACCAAACAAAACTTTTAGTGGATTTCTACTTATTTTATTAAATATCATCTCCACCAAACAGGACAAGCTTGCATCTGTTATAGTTTTGGAGAAAAATGTGTTCATTTCATGTATGCGCGAAATGCCTTAAAAATGGCTTTAAAATGGATTTGGAGCATGGAGACGATTATCTCGGGATTGCAAGATAACCAAACAAAACTTTTAGTGGATTTCTACTTATTTTATTAAATATCATCTCCACCAAACAGGACAAGCTTGCATCTGTTATAGTTTTGGAGAAAAATGTGTTCATTTCATGTATGCGCGAAATGCCTTAAAAATGGCTTTAAAATGGATTTGGAGCATGGAGACGATTATCTCGGGATTGCAAGATAACCAAACAAAACTTTTAGTGGATTTCTACTTATTTTATTAAATATCATCTCCACCAAACAGGACAAGCTTGCATCTGTTATAGTTTTGGAGAAAAATGTGTTCATTTCATGTATGCGCGAAATGCCTTAAAAATGGCTTTAAAATGGATTTGGAGCATGGAGACGATTATCTCGGGATTGCAAGATAACCAAACAAAACTTTTAGTGGATTTCTACTTATTTTATTAAATATCATCTCCACCAAACAGGACAAGCTTGCATCTGTTATAGTTTTGGAGAAAAATGTGTTCATTTCATGTATGCGCGAAATGCCTTAAAAATGGCTTTAAAATGGATTTGGAGCATGGAGACGATTATCTCGGGATTGCAATATAACCAAACAAAACTTTTAGTGGATTTCTACTTATTTTATTAAATATCATCTCCACCAAACAGGACAAGCTTGCATCTGTTATAGTTTTGGAGAAAAATGTGTTCATTTCATGTATGCGCGAAATGCCTTAAAAATGGCTTTAAAATGGATTTGGAGCATGGAGACGATTATCTCGGGATTGCAAGATAACCAAACAAAACTTTTAGTGGATTTCTACTTATTTTATTAAATATCATCTCCACCAAACAGGACAAGCTTGCATCTGTTATAGTTTTGGAGAAAAATGTGTTCATTTCATGTATGCGCGAAATGCCTTAAAAATGGCTTTAAAATGGATTTGGAGCATGGAGACGATTATCTCGGGATTGCAAGATAACCAAACAAAACTTTTAGTGGATTTCTACTTATTTTATTAAATATCATCTCCACCAAACAGGACAAGCTTGCATCTGTTATAGTTTTGGAGAAAAATGTGTTCATTTCATGTATGCACGAAATGCCTTAAAAATGGCTTTAAAATGGATTTGGAGCATGGAGACGATTATCTCGGGACTGCAAGATAACCAAACAAAACTTTTAGTGGATTTCTACTTATTTTATTAAATATCATCTCCACCAAACAGGACAAGCTTGCATGTGTTATAGTTTTGGAGAAAAATGTGTTCATTTCATGTATGCGCAAAATGCTTTAAAAATGGCTTTAAAATGGATTTGGAGCATGGAGACGATTATCTCAGGATGGCAATATAAACAAACGAAACTTTTAGTAGATT
Source organism: Anomaloglossus baeobatrachus (assembly GCF_048569485.1). Taxonomy (NCBI): domain Eukaryota; kingdom Metazoa; phylum Chordata; class Amphibia; order Anura; family Aromobatidae; genus Anomaloglossus; species Anomaloglossus baeobatrachus. Next base: position 128,625 of record NW_027444491.1, on the reverse strand, counting down.
TCTACTTATTTTATTAAATATTATCTCCACCAAACAGGACAAGCTTGCATCTGTTATAGTTTTGGAGAAAAATGTGTTCATTTCATGTATGCGCAAAATGCCTTAAAAATGGCTTTAAAATGGATTTGGAGCATGGAGACGATTATCTCGGGATTGCAAGATAACCAAACAAAACTTTTAGTGGATTTCTACTTATTTTATTAAATATCATCTCCACCAAACAGGACAAGCTTGCATCTGTTATAGTTTTGGAGAAAAATGTGTTCATTTCATGTATGCGCGAAATGCCTTAAAAATGGCTTTAAAATGGATTTGGAGCATGGAGACGATTATCTCGGGATTGCAAGATAACCAAACAAAACTTTTAGTGGATTTCTACTTATTTTATTAAATATCATCTCCACCAAACAGGACAAGCTTGCATCTGTTATAGTTTTGGAGAAAAATGTGTTCATTTCATGTATGCGCGAAATGCCTTAAAAATGGCTTTAAAATGGATTTGGAGCATGGAGACGATTATCTCGGGATTGCAAGATAACCAAACAAAACTTTTAGTGGATTTCTACTTATTTTATTAAATATCATCTCCACCAAACAGGACAAGCTTGCATCTGTTATAGTTTTGGAGAAAAATGTGTTCATTTCATGTATGCGCGAAATGCCTTAAAAATGGCTTTAAAATGGATTTGGAGCATGGAGACGATTATCTCGGGATTGCAAGATAACCAAACAAAACTTTTAGTGGATTTCTACTTATTTTATTAAATATCATCTCCACCAAACAGGACAAGCTTGCATCTGTTATAGTTTTGGAGAAAAATGTGTTCATTTCATGTATGCGCGAAATGCCTTAAAAATGGCTTTAAAATGGATTTGGAGCATGGAGACGATTATCTCGGGATTGCAATATAACCAAACAAAACTTTTAGTGGATTTCTACTTATTTTATTAAATATCATCTCCACCAAACAGGACAAGCTTGCATCTGTTATAGTTTTGGAGAAAAATGTGTTCATTTCATGTATGCGCGAAATGCCTTAAAAATGGCTTTAAAATGGATTTTGAGCATGGAGACGATTATCTCGGGATTGCAAGATAACCAAACAAAACGTTTAGTGGATTTCTACTTATTTTATTAAATATTATCTCCACCAAACAGGACAAGCTTGCATCTGTTATAGTTTTGGAGAAAAATGTGTTCATTTCATGTATGCGCGAAATGCCTTAAAAATGGCTTTAAAATGGATTTGGAGCATGGAGACGATTATCTCGGGATTGCAAGATAACCAAACAAAACTTTTAGTGGATTTCTACTTATTTTATTAAATATCATCTCCACCAAACAGGACAAGCTTGCATCTGTTATAGTTTTGGAGAAAAATGTGTTCATTTCATGTATGCGCGAAATGCCTTAAAAATGGCTTTAAAATGGATTTGGAGCATGGAGACGATTATCTCGGGATTGCAAGATAACCAAACAAAACTTTTAGTGGATTTCTACTTATTTTATTAAATATCATCTCCACCAAACAGGACAAGCTTGCATGTGTTATAGTTTTGGAGAAAAATGTGTTCATTTCATGTATGCGCAAAATGCCTTTGAAATGGCTTTAAAATGGATTTGGAGCATGGAGACGATTATCTCGGGATTGCAAGATAACCAAACAAAACTTTTAGTGGATTTCTACTTATTTTATTAAATATCATCTCCACCAAACTGGACAAGCTTGCATCTGTTATAGTTTTGGAGAAAAATGTGTTCATTTCATGTATGCGCGAAATGCCTTAAAAATAGCTTTAAAATGGATTTGGAGCATGGAGACGATTATCTCGGGATTGCAAGATAACCAAACAAAACTTTTAGTGGATTTCTACTTATTTTATTAAATATCATCTCCACCAAACAGGACAAGCTTGCATGTGTTATAGTTTTGGAGAAAAATGTGTTCATTTCATGTATGCGCAAAATGCCTTTGAAATGGCTTTAAAATGGATTTGGAGCATGGAGACGATTATCTCGGGATTGCAAGATAACCAAACAAAACTTTTAGTGGATTTCTACTTATTTTATTAAATATCATCTCCACCAAACAGGACAAGCTTGCATCTGTTATAGTTTTGGAGAAAAATGTGTTCATTTCATGTATGCGCGAAATGCCTTAAAAATGGCTTTAAAATGGATTTGGAGCATGGAGACGATTATCTCGGGATTGCAAGATAACCAAACAAAACTTTTAGTGGATTTCTACTTATTTTATTAAATATCATCTCCACCAAACAGGACAAGCTTGCATCTGTTATAGTTTTGGAGAAAAATGTGTTCATTTCATGTATGCGCGAAATGCCTTAAAAATGGCTTTAAAATGGATTTGGAGCATGGAGACGATTATCTCGGGATTGCAAGATAACCAAACAAAACTTTTAGTGGATTTCTACTTATTTTATTAAATATCATCTCCACCAAACAGGACAAGCTTGCATGTGTTATAGTTTTGGAGAAAAATGTGTTCATTTCATGTATGCGCAAAATGCCTTTGAAATGGCTTTAAAATGGATTTGGAGCATGGAGACGATTATCTCAGGATGGCAATATAAACAAACGAAACTTTTAGTAGATTTCTACTTATTTTATTAAATATTATCTCCACCAAACAGGACAAGCTTGCATCTGTTATAGTTTTGGAGAAAAATGTGTTCATTTCATGTATGCGCGAAATGCCTTAAAAATGGCTTTAAAATGGATTTGGAGCATGGAGACGATTATCTCGGGATTGCAAGATAACCAAACAAAACTTTTAGTGGATTTCTACTTATTTTATTAAATATCATCTCCACCAAACAGGACAAGCTTGTATCTGTTATAGTTTTGGAGAAAAATGTGTTCATTTCATGTATGCGCGAAATGCCTTAAAAATGGCTTTAAAATGGATTTGGAGCATGGAGACGATTATCTCGGGATTGCAATATAACCAAACAAAACTTTTAGTGGATTTCTACTTATTTTATTAAATATCATCTCCACCAAACAGGACAAGCTTGCATCTGTTATAGTTTTGGAGAAAAATGTGTTCATTTCATGTATGCGCGAAATGCCTTAAAAATGGCTTTAAAATGGATTTGGAGCATGGAGACGATTATTTCGGGATTGCAAGATAACCAAACAAAACTTTTAGTGGATTTCTACTTATTTTATTAAATATCATCTCCACCAAACAGGACAAGCTTGCATCTGTTATAGTTTTGGAGAAAAATGTGTTCATTTCATGTATGCGCGAAATGCCTTAAAAATGGCTTTAAAATGGATTTGGAGCATGGAGACGATTATCTCGGGATTGCAAGATAACCAAACAAAACTTTTAGTGGATTTCTACTTATTTTATTAAATATCATCTCCACCAAACAGGACAAGCTTGCATCTGTTACAGTTTTGGAGAAAAATGTGTTCATTTCATGTATGCGCGAAATGCCTTAAAAATGGCTTTAAAATGGATTTGGAGCATGGAGACGATTATCTCGGGATTGCAAGATAACCAAACAAAACTTTTAGTGGATTTCTACTTATTTTATTAAATATCATCTCCACCAAACAGGACAAGCTTGCATCTGTTATAGTTTTGGAGAAAAATGTGTTCATTTCATGTATGCGCGAAATGCCTTAAAAATGGCTTTAAAATGGATTTGGAGCATGGAGACGATTATCTCGGGATTGCAAGATAACCAAACAAAACTTTTAGTGGATTTCTACTTATTTTATTAAATATCATCTCCACCAAACAGGACAAGCTTGCATGTGTTATAGTTTTGGAGAAAAATGTGTTCATTTCATGTATGCGCAAAATGCCTTTGAAATGGCTTTAAAATGGATTTGGAGCATGGAGACGATTATCTCAGGATGGCAATATAAACAAACGAAACTTTTAGTAGATTTCTACTTATTTTATTAAATATTATCTCCACCAAACAGGACAAGCTTGCATCTGTTATAGTTTTGGAGAAAAATGTGTTCATTTCATGTATGCGCGAAATGCCTTAAAAATGGCTTTAAAATGGATTTGGAGCATGGAGACGATTATCTCGGGATTGCAAGATAACCAAACAAAACTTTTAGTGGATTTCTACTTATTTTATTAAATATCATCTCCACCAAACAGGACAAGCTTGCATCTGTTATAGTTTTGGAGAAAAATGTGTTCATTTCATCTATGCGCGAAATGCCTTAAAAATGGCTTTAAAATGGATTTGGAGCATGGAGACGATTATCTCGGGATTGCAAGATAACCAAACAAAACTTTTAGTGGATTTCTACTTATTTTATTAAATATCATCTCCACCAAACAGGACAAGCTTGCATGTGTTATAGTTTTGGAGAAAAATGTGTTCATTTCATGTATGCGCAAAATGCCTTTGAAATGGCTTTAAAATGGATTTGGAGCATGGAGACGATTATCTCGGGATTGCAAGATAACCAAACAAAACTTTTAGTGGATTTCTACTTATTTTATTAAATATCATCTCCACCAAACTGGACAAGCTTGCATCTGTTATAGTTTTGGAGAAAAATGTGTTCATTTCATGTATGCGCGAAATGCCTTAAAAATGGCTTTAAAATGGATTTGGAGCATGGAGACGATTATCTCGGGATTGCAAGATAACCAAACAAAACTTTTAGTGGATTTCTACTTATTTTATTAAATATCATCTCCACCAAACAGGACAAGCTTGCATGTGTTATAGTTTTGGAGAAAAATGTGTTCATTTCATGTATGCGCAAAATGCCTTTGAAATGGCTTTAAAATGGATTTGGAGCATGGAGACGATTATCTCGGGATTGCAAGATAACCAAACAAAACTTTTAGTGGATTTCTACTTATTTTATTAAATATCATCTCCACCAAACAGGACAAGCTTGCATCTGTTATAGTTTTGGAGAAAAATGTGTTCATTTCATGTATGCGCGAAATGCCTTAAAAATGGCTTTAAAATGGATTTGGAGCATGGAGACGATTATCTCGGGATTGCAAGATAACCAAACAAAACTTTTAGTGGATTTCTACTTATTTTATTAAATATCATCTCCACCAAACAGGACAAGCTTGCATCTGTTATAGTTTTGGAGAAAAATGTGTTCATTTCATGTATGCGCGAAATGCCTTAAAAATGGCTTTAAAATGGATTTGGAGCATGGAGACGATTATCTCGGGATTGCAAGATAACCAAACAAAACTTTTAGTGGATTTCTACTTATTTTATTAAATATCATCTCCACCAAACAGGACAAGCTTGCATGTGTTATAGTTTTGGAGAAAAATGTGTTCATTTCATGTATGCGCAAAATGCCTTTGAAATGGCTTTAAAATGGATTTGGAGCATGGAGACGATTATCTCAGGATGGCAATATAAACAAACGAAACTTTTAGTAGATTTCTACTTATTTTATTAAATATTATCTCCACCAAACAGGACAAGCTTGCATCTGTTATAGTTTTGGAGAAAAATGTGTTCATTTCATGTATGCGCGAAATGCCTTAAAAATGGCTTTAAAATGGATTTGGAGCATGGAGACGATTATCTCGGGATTGCAAGATAACCAAACAAAACTTTTAGTGGATTTCTACTTATTTTATTAAATATCATCTCCACCAAACAGGACAAGCTTGTATCTGTTATAGTTTTGGAGAAAAATGTGTTCATTTCATGTATGCGCGAAATGCCTTAAAAATGGCTTTAAAATGGATTTGGAGCATGGAGACGATTATCTCGGGATTGCAATATAACCAAACAAAACTTTTAGTGGATTTCTACTTATTTTATTAAATATCATCTCCACCAAACAGGACAAGCTTGCATCTGTTATAGTTTTGGAGAAAAATGTGTTCATTTCATGTATGCGCGAAATGCCTTAAAAATGGCTTTAAAATGGATTTGGAGCATGGAGACGATTATTTCGGGATTGCAAGATAACCAAACAAAACTTTTAGTGGATTTCTACTTATTTTATTAAATATCATCTCCACCAAACAGGACAAGCTTGCATCTGTTATAGTTTTGGAGAAAAATGTGTTCATTTCATGTATGCGCGAAATGCCTTAAAAATGGCTTTAAAATGGATTTGGAGCATGGAGACGATTATCTCGGGATTGCAAGATAACCAAACAAAACTTTTAGTGGATTTCTACTTATTTTATTAAATATCATCTCCACCAAACAGGACAAGCTTGCATCTGTTATAGTTTTGGAGAAAAATGTGTTCATTTCATGTATGCGCGAAATGCCTTAAAAATGGCTTTAAAATGGATTTGGAGCATGGAGACGATTATCTCGGGATTGCAAGATAACCAAACAAAACTTTTAGTGGATTTCTACTTATTTTATTAAATATCATCTCCACCAAACAGGACAAGCTTGCATCTGTTATAGTTTTAGAGAAAAATGTGTTCATTTCATGTATGCGCGAAATGCCTTAAAAATGGCTTTAAAATGGATTTGGAGCATGGAGACGATTATCTCGGGATTGCAAGATAACCAAACAAAACTTTTAGTGGATTTCTACTTATTTTATTAAATATCATCTCCACCAAACAGGACAAGCTTGCATGTGTTATAGTTTTGGAGAAAAATGTGTTCATTTCATGTATGCGCAAAATGCCTTTGAAATGGCTTTAAAATGGATTTGGAGCATGGAGACGATTATCTCAGGATGGCAATATAAACAAACGAAACTTTTAGTAGATTTCTACTTATTTTATTAAATATTATCTCCACCAAACAGGACAAGCTTGCATCTGTTATAGTTTTGGAGAAAAATGTGTTCATTTCATGTATGCGCGAAATGCCTTAAAAATGGCTTTAAAATGGATTTGGAGCATGGAGACGATTATCTCGGGATTGCAAGATAACCAAACAAAACTTTTAGTGGATTTCTACTTATTTTATTAAATATCATCTCCACCAAACAGGACAAGCTTGCATCTGTTATAGTTTTGGAGAAAAATGTGTTCATTTCATCTATGCGCGAAATGCCTTAAAAATGGCTTTAAAATGGATTTGGAGCATGGAGACGATTATCTCGGGATTGCAAGATAACCAAACAAAACTTTTAGTGGATTTCTACTTATTTTATTAAATATCATCTCCACCAAACAGGACAAGCTTGCATGTGTTATAGTTTTGGAGAAAAATGTGTTCATTTCATGTATGCGCAAAATGCCTTTGAAATGGCTTTAAAATGGATTTGGAGCATGGAGACGATTATCTCAGGATGGCAATATAAACAAACGAAACTTTTAGTAGATTTCTACTTATTTTATTAAATATTATCTCCACCAAACAGGACAAGCTTGCATCTGTTATAGTTTTGGAGAAAAATGTGTTCATTTCATGTATGCGCGAAATGCCTTAAAAATGGCTTTAAAATGGATTTGGAGCATGGAGACGATTATCTCGGGATTGCAAGATAACCAAACAAAACTTTTAGTGGATTTCTACTTATTTTATTAAATATCATCTCCACCAAACAGGACAAGCTTGCATCTGTTATAGTTTTGGAGAAAAATGTGTTCATTTCATGTATGCGCGAAATGCCTTAAAAATGGCTTTAAAATGGATTTGGAGCATGGAGACGATTATCTCGGGATTGCAAGATAACCAAACAAAACTTTTAGTGGATTTCTACTTATTTTATTAAATATCATCTCCACCAAACAGGACAAGCTTGCATGTGTTATAGTTTTGGAGAAAAATGTGTTCATTTCATGTATGCGCAAAATGCCTTTGAAATGGCTTTAAAATGGATTTGGAGCATGGAGACGATTATCTCAGGATGGCAATATAAACAAACGAAACTTTTAGTAGATTTCTACTTATTTTATTAAATATTATCTCCACCAAACAGGACAAGCTTGCATCTGTTATAGTTTTGGAGAAAAATGTGTTCATTTCATGTATGCGCGAAATGCCTTAAAAATGGCTTTAAAATGGATTTGGAGCATGGAGACTATTATCTCGGGATTGCAAGATAACCAAACAAAACTTTTAGTGGATTTCTACTTATTTTATTAAATATCATCTCCACCAAACAGGACAAGCTTGCATCTGTTATAGTTTTGGAGAAAAATGTGTTCATTTCATGTATGCGCGAAATGCCTTAAAAATGGCTTTAAAATGGATTTGGAGCATGGAGACGATTATCTCGGGATTGCAAGATAACCAAACAAAACTTTTAGTGGATTTCTACTTATTTTATTAAATATCATCTCCACCAAACTGGACAAGCTTGCATCTGTTATAGTTTTGGAGAAAAATGTGTTCATTTCATGTATGCGCGAAATGCCTTAAAAATGGCTTTAAAATGGATTTGGAGCATGGAGACGATTATCTCGGGATTGCAAGATAACCAAACAAAACTTTTAGTGGATTTCTACTTATTTTATTAAATATCATCTCCACCAAACAGGACAAGCTTGCATGTGTTATAGTTTTGGAGAAAAATGTGTTCATTTCATGTATGCGCAAAATGCCTTTGAAATGGCTTTAAAATGGATTTGGAGCATGGAGACGATTATCTCGGGATTGCAAGATAACCAAACAAAACTTTTAGTGGATTTCTACTTATTTTATTAAATATCATCTCCACCAAACAGGACAAGCTTGTATCTGTTATAGTTTTGGAGAAAAATGTGTTCATTTCATGTATGCGCGAAATGCCTTAAAAATGGCTTTAAAATGGATTTGGAGCATGGAGACGATTATCTCGGGATTGCAAGATAACCAAACAAAACTTTTAGTGGATTTCTACTTATTTTATTAAATATCATCTCCACCAAACAGGACAAGCTTGCATCTGTTATAGTTTTGGAGAAAAATGTGTTCATTTCATGTATGCGCGAAATGCCTTAAAAATGGCTTTAAAATGGATTTGGAGCATGGAGACGATTATCTCGGGATTGCAAGATAACCAAACAAAACTTTTAGTGGATTTCTACTTATTTTATTAAATATCATCTCCACCAAACAGGACAAGCTTGCATGTGTTATAGTTTTGGAGAAAAATGTGTTCATTTCATGTATGCGCAAAATGCCTTTGAAATGGCTTTAAAATGGATTTGGAGCATGGAGACGATTATCTCAGGATGGCAATATAAACAAACGAAACTTTTAGTAGATTTCTACTTATTTTATTAAATATTATCTCCACCAAACAGGACAAGCTTGCATCTGTTATAGTTTTGGAGAAAAATGTGTTCATTTCATGTATGCGCGAAATGCCTTAAAAATGGCTTTAAAATGGATTTGGAGCATGGAGACGATTATCTCGGGATTGCAAGATAACCAAACAAAACTTTTAGTGGATTTCTACTTATTTTATTAAATATCATCTCCACCAAACAGGACAAGCTTGTATCTGTTATAGTTTTGGAGAAAAATGTGTTCATTTCATGTATGCGCGAAATGCCTTAAAAATGGCTTTAAAATGGATTTGGAGCATGGAGACGATTATCTCGGGATTGCAATATAACCAAACAAAACTTTTAGTGGATTTCTACTTATTTTATTAAATATCATCTCCACCAAACAGGACAAGCTTGCATCTGTTATAGTTTTGGAGAAAAATGTGTTCATTTCATGTATGCGCGAAATGCCTTAAAAATGGCTTTAAAATGGATTTGGAGCATGGAGACGATTATTTCGGGATTGCAAGATAACCAAACAAAACTTTTAGTGGATTTCTACTTATTTTATTAAATATCATCTCCACCAAACAGGACAAGCTTGCATCTGTTATAGTTTTGGAGAAAAATGTGTTCATTTCATGTATGCGCGAAATGCCTTAAAAATGGCTTTAAAATGGATTTGGAGCATGGAGACGATTATCTCGGGATTGCAAGATAACCAAACAAAACTTTTAGTGGATTTCTACTTATTTTATTAAATATCATCTCCACCAAACAGGACAAGCTTGCATCTGTTATAGTTTTGGAGAAAAATGTGTTCATTTCATGTATGCGCGAAATGCCTTAAAAATGGCTTTAAAATGGATTTGGAGCATGGAGACGATTATCTCGGGATTGCAAGATAACCAAACAAAACTTTTAGTGGATTTCTACTTATTTTATTAAATATCATCTCCACCAAACAGGACAAGCTTGCATCTGTTATAGTTTTGGAGAAAAATGTGTTCATTTCATGTATGCGCGAAATGCCTTAAAAATGGCTTTAAAATGGATTTGGAGCATGGAGACGATTATCTCGGGATTGCAAGATAACCAAACAAAACTTTTAGTGGATTTCTACTTATTTTATTAAATATCATCTCCACCAAACAGGACAAGCTTGCATGTGTTATAGTTTTGGAGAAAAATGTGTTCATTTCATGTATGCGCAAAATGCCTTTGAAATGGCTTTAAAATGGATTTGGAGCATGGAGACGATTATCTCAGGATGGCAATATAAACAAACGAAACTTTTAGTAGATTTCTACTTATTTTATTAAATATTATCTCCACCAAACAGGACAAGCTTGCATCTGTTATAGTTTTGGAGAAAAATGTGTTCATTTCATGTATGCGCGAAATGCCTTAAAAATGGCTTTAAAATGGATTTGGAGCATGGAGACGATTATCTCGGGATTGCAAGATAACCAAACAAAACTTTTAGTGGATTTCTACTTATTTTATTAAATATCATCTCCACCAAACAGGACAAGCTTGCATCTGTTATAGTTTTGGAGAAAAATGTGTTCATTTCATCTATGCGCGAAATGCCTTAAAAATGGCTTTAAAATGGATTTGGAGCATGGAGACGATTATCTCGGGATTGCAAGATAACCAAACAAAACTTTTAGTGGATTTCTACTTATTTTATTAAATATCATCTCCACCAAACAGGACAAGCTTGCATGTGTTATAGTTTTGGAGAAAAATGTGTTCATTTCATGTATGCGCAAAATGCCTTTGAAATGGCTTTAAAATGAATTTGGAGCATGGAGACGATTATCTCAGGATGGCAATATAAACAAACGAAACTTTTAGTAGATTTCTACTTATTTTATTAAATATTATCTCCACCAAACAGGACAAGCTTGCATCTGTTATAGTTTTGGAGAAAAATGTGTTCATTTCATGTATGCGCGAAATACCTTAAAAATGGCTTTAAAATGGATTTGGAGCATGGAGACGATTATCTCGGGATTGCAAGATAACCAAACAAAACTTTTAGTGGATTTCTACTTATTTTATTAAATATCATCTCCACCAAACAGGACAAGCTTGCATCTGTTATAGTTTTGGAGAAAAATGTGTTCATTTCATGTATGCGCGAAATGCCTTAAAAATGGCTTTAAAATGGATTTGGAGCATGGAGACGATTATCTCGGGATTGCAAGATAACCAAACAAAACTTTTAGTGGATTTCTACTTATTTTATTAAATATCATCTCCACCAAACAGGACAAGCTTGCATGTGTTATAGTTTTGGAGAAAAATGTGTTCATTTCATGTATGCGCAAAATGCCTTTGAAATGGCTTTAAAATGGATTTGGAGCATGGAGACGATTATCTCAGGATGGCAATATAAACAAACGAAACTTTTAGTAGATTTCTACTTATTTTATTAAATATTATCTCCACCAAACAGGACAAGCTTGCATCTGTTATAGTTTTGGAGAAAAATGTGTTCATTTCATGTATGCGCGAAATGCCTTAAAAATGGCTTTAAAATGGATTTGGAGCATGGAGACTATTATCTCGGGATTGCAAGATAACCAAACAAAACTTTTAGTGGATTTCTACTTATTTTATTAAATATCATCTCCACCAAACAGGACAAGCTTGCATCTGTTATAGTTTTGGAGAAAAATGTGTTCATTTCATGTATGCGCGAAATGCCTTAAAAATGGCTTTAAAATGGATTTGGAGCATGGAGACGATTATCTCGGGATTGCAAGATAACCAAACAAAACTTTTAGTGGATTTCTACTTATTTTATTAAATATCATCTCCACCAAACAGGACAAGCTTGCATGTGTTATAGTTTTGGAGAAAAATGTGTTCATTTCATGTATGCGCAAAATGCCTTTGAAATGGCTTTAAAATGGATTTGGAGCATGGAGACGATTATCTCGGGATTGCAAGATAACCAAACAAAACTTTTAGTGGATTTCTACTTATTTTATTAAATATCATCTCCACCAAACTGGACAAGCTTGCATCTGTTATAGTTTTGGAGAAAAATGTGTTCATTTCATGTATGCGCGAAATGCCTTAAAAATGGCTTTAAAATGGATTTGGAGCATGGAGACGATTATCTCGGGATTGCAAGATAACCAAACAAAACTTTTAGTGGATTTCTACTTATTTTATTAAATATCATCTCCACCAAACAGGACAAGCTTGCATGTGTTATAGTTTTGGAGAAAAATGTGTTCATTTCATGTATGCGCAAAATGCCTTTGAAATGGCTTTAAAATGGATTTGGAGCATGGAGACGATTATCTCGGGATTGCAAGATAACCAAACAAAACTTTTAGTGGATTTCTACTTATTTTATTAAATATCATCTCCACCAAACAGGACAAGCTTGCATCTGTTATAGTTTTGGAGAAAAATGTGTTCATTTCATGTATGCGCGAAATGCCTTAAAAATGGCTTTAAAATGGATTTGGAGCATGGAGACGATTATCTCGGGATTGCAAGATAACCAAACAAAACTTTTAGTGGATTTCTACTTATTTTATTAAATATCATCTCCACCAAACAGGACAAGCTTGCATCTGTTATAGTTTTGGAGAAAAATGTGTTCATTTCATGTATGCGCGAAATGCCTTAAAAATGGCTTTAAAATGGATTTGGAGCATGGAGACGATTATCTCGGGATTGCAAGATAACCAAACAAAACTTTTAGTGGATTTCTACTTATTTTATTAAATATCATCTCCACCAAACAGGACAAGCTTGCATGTGTTATAGTTTTGGAGAAAAATGTGTTCATTTCATGTATGCGCAAAATGCCTTTGAAATGGCTTTAAAATGGATTTGGAGCATGGAGACGATTATCTCAGGATGGCAATATAAACAAACGAAACTTTTAGTAGATTTCTACTTATTTTATTAAATATTATCTCCACCAAACAGGACAAGCTTGCATCTGTTATAGTTTTGGAGAAAAATGTGTTCATTTCATGTATGTGCGAAATGCCTTAAAAATGGCTTTAAAATGGATTTGGAGCATGGAGACGATTATCTCGGGATTGCAAGATAACCAAACAAAACTTTTAGTGGATTTCTACTTATTTTATTAAATATCATCTCCACCAAACAGGACAAGCTTGTATCTGTTATAGTTTTGGAGAAAAATGTGTTCATTTCATGTATGCGCGAAATGCCTTAAAAATGGCTTTAAAATGGATTTGGAGCATGGAGACGATTATCTCGGGATTGCAATATAACCAAACAAAACTTTTAGTGGATTTCTACTTATTTTATTAAATATCATCTCCACCAAACAGGACAAGCTTGCATCTGTTATAGTTTTGGAGAAAAATGTGTTCATTTCATGTATGCGCGAAATGCCTTAAAAATGGCTTTAAAATGGATTTGGAGCATGGAGACGATTATCTCGGGATTGCAAGATAACCAAACAAAACTTTTAGTGGATTTCTACTTATTTTATTAAATATCATCTCCACCAAACAGGACAAGCTTGCATCTGTTATAGTTTTGGAGAAAAATGTGTTCATTTCATGTATGCGCGAAATGCCTTAAAAATGGCTTTAAAATGGATTTGGAGCATGGAGACGATTATCTCGGGATTGCAAGATAACCAAACAAAACTTTTAGTGGATTTCTACTTATTTTATTAAATATCATCTCCACCAAACAGGACAAGCTTGCATGTGTTATAGTTTTGGAGAAAAATGTGTTCATTTCATGTATGCGCAAAATGCCTTTGAAATGGCTTTAAAATGGATTTGGAGCATGGAGACGATTATCTCAGGATGGCAATATAAACAAACGAAACTTTTAGTAGATTTCTACTTATTTTATTAAATATTATCTCCACCAAACAGGACAAGCTTGCATCTGTTATAGTTTTGGAGAAAAATGTGTTCATTTCATGTATGCGCGAAATGCCTTAAAAATGGCTTTAAAATGGATTTGGAGCATGGAGACGATTATCTCGGGATTGCAAGATAACCAAACAAAACTTTTAGTGGATTTCTACTTATTTTATTAAATATCATCTCCACCAAACAGGACAAGCTTGTATCTGTTATAGTTTTGGAGAAAAATGTGTTCATTTCATGTATGCGCGAAATGCCTTAAAAATGGCTTTAAAATGGATTTGGAGCATGGAGACGATTATCTCGGGATTGCAATATAACCAAACAAAACTTTTAGTGGATTTCTACTTATTTTATTAAATATCATCTCCACCAAACAGGACAAGCTTGCATCTGTTATAGTTTTGGAGAAAAATGTGTTCATTTCATGTATGCGCGAAATGCCTTAAAAATGGCTTTAAAATGGATTTGGAGCATGGAGACGATTATTTCGGGATTGCAAGATAACCAAACAAAACTTTTAGTGGATTTCTACTTATTTTATTAAATATCATCTCCACCAAACAGGACAAGCTTGCATCTGTTATAGTTTTGGAGAAAAATGTGTTCATTTCATGTATGCGCGAAATGCCTTAAAAATGGCTTTAAAATGGATTTGGAGCATGGAGACGATTATCTCGGGATTGCAAGATAACCAAACAAAACTTTTAGTGGATTTCTACTTATTTTATTAAATATCATCTCCACCAAACAGGACAAGCTTGCATCTGTTATAGTTTTGGAGAAAAATGTGTTCATTTCATGTATGCGCGAAATGCCTTAAAAATGGCTTTAAAATGGATTTGGAGCATGGAGACGATTATCTCGGGATTGCAAGATAACCAAACAAAACTTTTAGTGGATTTCTACTTATTTTATTAAATATCATCTCCACCAAACAGGACAAGCTTGCATCTGTTATAGTTTTGGAGAAAAATGTGTTCATTTCATGTATGCGGGAAATGCCTTAAAAATGGCTTTAAAATGGATTTGGAGCATGGAGACGATTATCTCGGGATTGCAAGATAACCAAACAAAACTTTTAGTGGATTTCTACTTATTTTATTAAATATCATCTCCACCAAACTGGACAAGCTTGCATCTGTTATAGTTTTGGAGAAAAATGTGTTCATTTCATGTATGCGCGAAATGCCTTAAAAATGGCTTTAAAATGGATTTGGAGCATGGAGACGATTATCTCGGGATTGCAAGATAACCAAACAAAACTTTTAGTGGATTTCTACTTATTTTATTAAATATCATCTCCACCAAACAGGACAAGCTTGCATGTGTTATAGTTTTGGAGAAAAATGTGTTCATTTCATGTATGCGCAAAATGCCTTTGAAATGGCTTTAAAATGGATTTGGAGCATGGAGACGATTATCTCAGGATGGCAATATAAACAAACGAAACTTTTAGTAGATTTCTACTTATTTTATTAAATATTATCTCCACCAAACAGGACAAGCTTGCATCTGTTATAGTTTTGGAGAAAAATGTGTTCATTTCATGTATGCGCGAAATGCCTTAAAAATGGCTTTAAAATGGATTTGGAGCATGGAGACGATTATCTCGGGATTGCAAGATAACCAAACAAAACTTTTAGTGGATTTCTACTTATTTTATTAAATATCATCTCCACCAAACAGGACAAGCTTGTATCTGTTATAGTTTTGGAGAAAAATGTGTTCATTTCATGTATGCGCGAAATGCCTTAAAAATGGCTTTAAAATGGATTTGGAGCATGGAGACGATTATCTCGGGATTGCAATATAACCAAACAAAACTTTTAGTGGATTTCTACTTATTTTATTAAATATCATCTCCACCAAACAGGACAAGCTTGCATCTGTTATAGTTTTGGAGAAAAATGTGTTCATTTCATGTATGCGCGAAATGCCTTAAAAATGGCTTTAAAATGGATTTGGAGCATGGAGACGATTATTTCGGGATTGCAAGATAACCAAACAAAACTTTTAGTGGATTTCTACTTATTTTATTAAATATCATCTCCACCAAACAGGACAAGCTTGCATCTGTTATAGTTTTGGAGAAAAATGTGTTCATTTCATGTATGCGCGAAATGCCTTAAAAATGGCTTTAAAATGGATTTGGAGCATGGAGACGATTATCTCGGGATTGCAAGATAACCAAACAAAACTTTTAGTGGATTTCTACTTATTTTATTAAATATCATCTCCACCAAACAGGACAAGCTTGCATCTGTTATAGTTTTGGAGAAAAATGTGTTCATTTCATGTATGCGCGAAATGCCTTAAAAATGGCTTTAAAATGGATTTGGAGCATGGAGACGATTATCTCGGGATTGCAAGATAACCAAACAAAACTTTTAGTGGATTTCTACTTATTTTATTAAATATCATCTCCACCAAACAGGACAAGCTTGCATCTGTTATAGTTTTGGAGAAAAATGTGTTCATTTCATGTATGCGGGAAATGCCTTAAAAATGGCTTTAAAATGGATTTGGAGCATGGAGACGATTATCTCGGGATTGCAAGATAACCAAACAAAACGTTTAGTGGATTTCTACTTATTTTATTAAATATCATCTCCACCAAACAGGACAAGCTTGCATGTGTTATAGTTTTGGAGAAAAATGTGTTCATTTCATGTATGCGCAAAATGCCTTTGAAATGGCTTTAAAATGGATTTGGAGCATGGAGACGATTATCTCAGGATGGCAATATAAACAAACGAAACTTTTAGTAGATTTCTACTTATTTTATTAAATATTATCTCCACCAAACAGGACAAGCTTGCATCTGTTATAGTTTTGGAGAAAAATGTGTTCATTTCATGTATGCGCGAAATGCCTTAAAAATGGCTTTAAAATGGATTTGGAGCATGGAGACTATTATCTCGGGATTGCAAGATAACCAAACAAAACTTTTAGTGGATTTCTACTTATTTTATTAAATATCATCTCCACCAAACAGGACAAGCTTGCATCTGTTATAGTTTTGGAGAAAAATGTGTTCATTTCATCTATGCGCGAAATGCCTTAAAAATGGCTTTAAAATGGATTTGGAGCATGGAGACGATTATCTCGGGATTGCAAGATAACCAAACAAAACTTTTAGTGGATTTCTACTTATTTTATTAAATATCATCTCCACCAAACAGGACAAGCTTGCATGTGTTATAGTTTTGGAGAAAAATGTGTTCATTTCATGTATGCGCAAAATGCCTTTGAAATGGCTTTAAAATGGATTTGGAGCATGGAGACGATTATCTCAGGATGGCAATATAAACAAACGAAACTTTTAGTAGATTTCTACTTATTTTAATAAATATTATCTCCACCAAACAGGACAAGCTTGCATCTGTTATAGTTTTGGAGAAAAATGTGTTCATTTCATGTATGCGCGAAATGCCTTAAAAATGGCTTTAAAATGGATTTGGAGCATGGAGACTATTATCTCGGGATTGCAAGATAACCAAACAAAACTTTTAGTGGATTTCTACTTATTTTATTAAATATCATCTCCACCAAACAGGACAAGCTTGCATCTGTTATAGTTTTGGAGAAAAATGTGTTCATTTCATGTATGCGCGAAATGCCTTAAAAATGGCTTTAAAATGGATTTGGAGCATGGAGACGATTATCTCGGGATTGCAAGATAACCAAACAAAACTTTTAGTGGATTTCTACTTATTTTATTAAATATCATCTCCACCAAACTGGACAAGCTTGCATCTGTTATAGTTTTGGAGAAAAATGTGTTCATTTCATGTATGCGCGAAATGCCTTAAAAATGGCTTTAAAATGGATTTGGAGCATGGAGACGATTATCTCGGGATTGCAAGATAACCAAACAAAACTTTTAGTGGATTTCTACTTATTTTATTAAATATCATCTCCACCAAACAGGACAAGCTTGCATGTGTTATAGTTTTGGAGAAAAATGTGTTCATTTCATGTATGCGCAAAATGCCTTTGAAATGGCTTTAAAATGGATTTGGAGCATGGAGACGATTATCTCGGGATTGCAAGATAACCAAACAAAACTTTTAGTGGATTTCTACTTATTTTATTAAATATCATCTCCACCAAACAGGACAAGCTTGTATCTGTTATAGTTTTGGAGAAAAATGTGTTCATTTCATGTATGCGCGAAATGCCTTAAAAATGGCTTTAAAATGGATTTGGAGCATGGAGACGATTATCTCGGGATTGCAAGATAACCAAACAAAACTTTTAGTGGATTTCTACTTATTTTATTAAATATCATCTCCACCAAACAGGACAAGCTTGCATCTGTTATAGTTTTGGAGAAAAATGTGTTCATTTCATGTATGCGCGAAATGCCTTAAAAATGGCTTTAAAATGGATTTGGAGCATGGAGACGATTATCTCGGGATTGCAAGATAACCAAACAAAACTTTTAGTGGATTTCTACTTATTTTATTAAATATCATCTCCACCAAACAGGACAAGCTTGCATGTGTTATAGTTTTGGAGAAAAATGTGTTCATTTCATGTATGCGCAAAATGCCTTTGAAATGGCTTTAAAATGGATTTGGAGCATGGAGACGATTATCTCAGGATGGCAATATAAACAAACGAAACTTTTAGTAGATTTCTACTTATTTTATTAAATATTATCTCCACCAAACAGGACAAGCTTGCATCTGTTATAGTTTTGGAGAAAAATGTGTTCATTTCATGTATGCGCGAAATGCCTTAAAAATGGCTTTAAAATGGATTTGGAGCATGGAGACGATTATTTCGGGATTGCAAGATAACCAAACAAAACTTTTAGTGGATTTCTACTTATTTTATTAAATATCATCTCCACCAAACAGGACAAGCTTGCATCTGTTATAGTTTTGGAGAAAAATGTGTTCATTTCATGTATGCGCGAAATGCCTTAAAAATGGCTTTAAAATGGATTTGGAGCATGGAGACGATTATCTCGGGATTGCAAGATAACCAAACAAAACTTTTAGTGGATTTCTACTTATTTTATTAAATATCATCTCCACCAAACAGGACAAGCTTGCATCTGTTATAGTTTTGGAGAAAAATGTGTTCATTTCATGTATGCGCGAAATGCCTTAAAAATGGCTTTAAAATGGATTTGGAGCATGGAGACGATTATCTCGGGATTGCAAGATAACCAAACAAAACTTTTAGTGGATTTCTACTTATTTTATTAAATATCATCTCCACCAAACAGGACAAGCTTGCATCTGTTATAGTTTTGGAGAAAAATGTGTTCATTTCATGTATGCGGGAAATGCCTTAAAAATGGCTTTAAAATGGATTTGGAGCATGGAGACGATTATCTCGGGATTGCAAGATAACCAAACAAAACTTTTAGTGGATTTCTACTTATTTTATTAAATATCATCTCCACCAAACTGGACAAGCTTGCATCTGTTATAGTTTTGGAGAAAAATGTGTTCATTTCATGTATGCGCGAAATGCCTTAAAAATGGCTTTAAAATGGATTTGGAGCATGGAGACGATTATCTCGGGATTGCAAGATAACCAAACAAAACTTTTAGTGGATTTCTACTTATTTTATTAAATATCATCTCCACCAAACAGGACAAGCTTGCCTGTGTTATAGTTTTGGAGAAAAATGTGTTCATTTCATGTATGCGCAAAATGCATTTGAAATGGCTTTAAAATGGATTTGGAGCATGGAGACGATTATCTCAGGATGGCAATATAAACAAACGAAACTTTTAGTAGATTTCTACTTATTTTATTAAATATTATCTCCACCAAACAGGACAAGCTTGCATCTGTTATAGTTTTGGAGAAAAATGTGTTCATTTCATGTATGCGCGAAATGCCTTAAAAATGGCTTTAAAATGGATTTGGAGCATGGAGACGATTATCTCGGGATTGCAAGATAACCAAACAAAACTTTTAGTGGATTTCTACTTATTTTATTAAATATCATCTCCACCAAACAGGACAAGCTTGTATCTGTTATAGTTTTGGAGAAAAATGTGTTCATTTCATGTATGCGCGAAATGCCTTAAAAATGGCTTTAAAATGGATTTGGAGCATGGAGACGATTATCTCGGGATTGCAATATAACCAAACAAAACTTTTAGTGGATTTCTACTTATTTTATTAAATATCATCTCCACCAAACAGGACAAGCTTGCATCTGTTATAGTTTTGGAGAAAAATGTGTTCATTTCATGTATGCGCGAAATGCCTTAAAAATGGCTTTAAAATGGATTTGGAGCATGGAGACGATTATTTCGGGATTGCAAGATAACCAAACAAAACTTTTAGTGGATTTCTACTTATTTTATTAAATATCATCTCCACCAAACAGGACAAGCTTGCATCTGTTATAGTTTTGGAGAAAAATGTGTTCATTTCATGTATGCGCGAAATGCCTTAAAAATGGCTTTAAAATGGATTTGGAGCATGGAGACGATTATCTCGGGATTGCAAGATAACCAAACAAAACTTTTAGTGGATTTCTACTTATTTTATTAAATATCATCTCCACCAAACAGGACAAGCTTGCATCTGTTATAGTTTTGGAGAAAAATGTGTTCATTTCATGTATGCGCGAAATGCCTTAAAAATGGCTTTAAAATGGATTTGGAGCATGGAGACGATTATCTCGGGATTGCAAGATAACCAAACAAAACTTTTAGTGGATTTCTACTTATTTTATTAAATATCATCTCCACCAAACAGGACAAGCTTGCATCTGTTATAGTTTTGGAGAAAAATGTGTTCATTTCATGTATGCGGGAAATGCCTTAAAAATGGCTTTAAAATGGATTTGGAGCATGGAGACGATTATCTCGGGATTGCAAGATAACCAAACAAAACGTTTAGTGGATTTCTACTTATTTTATTAAATATCATCTCCACCAAACAGGACAAGCTTGCATGTGTTATAGTTTTGGAGAAAAATGTGTTCATTTCATGTATGCGCAAAATGCCTTTGAAATGGCTTTAAAATGGATTTGGAGCATGGAGACGATTATCTCAGGATGGCAATATAAACAAACGAAACTTTTAGTAGATTTCTACTTATTTTATTAAATATTATCTCCACCAAACAGGACAAGCTTGCATCTGTTATAGTTTTGGAGAAAAATGTGTTCATTTCATGTATGCGCGAAATGCCTTAAAAATGGCTTTAAAATGGATTTGGAGCATGGAGACTATTATCTCGGGATTGCAAGATAACCAAACAAAACTTTTAGTGGATTTCTACTTATTTTATTAAATATCATCTCCACCAAACAGGACAAGCTTGCATCTGTTATAGTTTTGGAGAAAAATGTGTTCATTTCATCTATGCGCGAAATGCCTTAAAAATGGCTTTAAAATGGATTTGGAGCATGGAGACGATTATCTCGGGATTGCAAGATAACCAAACAAAACTTTTAGTGGATTTCTACTTATTTTATTAAATATCATCTCCACCAAACAGGACAAGCTTGCATGTGTTATAGTTTTGGAGAAAAATGTGTTCATTTCATGTATGCGCAAAATGCCTTTGAAATGGCTTTAAAATGGATTTGGAGCATGGAGACGATTATCTCAGGATGGCAATATAAACAAACGAAACTTTTAGTAGATTTCTACTTATTTTATTAAATATTATCTCCACCAAACAGGACAAGCTTGCATCTGTTATAGTTTTGGAGAAAAATGTGTTCATTTCATGTATGCGCGAAATGCCTTAAAAATGGCTTTAAAATGGATTTGGAGCATGGAGACGATTATCTCGGGATTGCAAGATAACCAAACAAAACTTTTAGTGGATTTCTACTTATTTTATTAAATATCATCTCCACCAAACAGGACAAGCTTGCATCTGTTATAGTTTTGGAGAAAAATGTGTTCATTTCATGTATGCGCGAAATGCCTTAAAAATGGCTTTAAAATGGATTTGGAGCATGGAGACGATTATCTCGGGATTGCAAGATAACCAAACAAAACTTTTAGTGGATTTCTACTTATTTTATTAAATATCATCTCCACCAAACAGGACAAGCTTGCATGTGTTATAGTTTTGGAGAAAAATGTGTTCATTTCATGTATGCGCAAAATGCCTTTGAAATGGCTGTAAAATGGATTTGGAGCATGGAGACGATTATCTCAGGATGGCAATATAAACAAACGAAACTTTTAGTAGATTTCTACTTATTTTATTAAATATTATCTCCACCAAACAGGACAAGCTTGCATCTGTTATAGTTTTGGAGAAAAATGTGTTCATTTCATGTATGCGCGAAATGCCTTAAAAATGGCTTTAAAATGGATTTGGAGCATGGAGACTATTATCTCGGGATTGCAAGATAACCAAACAAAACTTTTAGTGGATTTCTACTTATTTTATTAAATATCATCTCCACCAAACAGGACAAGCTTGCATCTGTTATAGTTTTGGAGAAAAATGTGTTCATTTCATGTATGCGCGAAATGCCTTAAAAATGGCTTTAAAATAGATTTGGAGCATGGAGACGATTATCTCGGGATTGCAAGATAACCAAACAAAACTTTTAGTGGATTTCTACTTATTTTATTAAATATCATCTCCACCAAACAGGACAAGCTTGCATCTGTTATAGTTTTGGAGAAAAATGTGTTCATTTCATGTATGCGCGAAATGCCTTAAAAATGGCTTTAAAATGGATTTGGAGCATGGAGACGATTATCTCGGGATTGCAAGATAACCAAACAAAACTTTTAGTGGATTTCTACTTATTTTATTAAATATCATCTCCACCAAACAGGACAAGCTTGCATGTGTTATAGTTTTGGAGAAAAATGTGTTCATTTCATGTATGCGCAAAATGCCTTTGAAATGGCTTTAAAATGGATTTGGAGCATGGAGACGATTATCTCGGGATTGCAAGATAACCAAACAAAACTTTTAGTGGATTTCTACTTATTTTATTAAATATCATCTCCACCAAACAGGACAAGCTTGCATCTGTTATAGTTTTGGAGAAAAATGTGTTCATTTCATGTATGCGCGAAATGCCTTAAAAATGGCTTTAAAATGGATTTGGAGCATGGAGACGATTATCTCGGGATTGCAAGATAACCAAACAAAACTTTTAGTGGATTTCTACTTATTTTATTAAATATCATCTCCACCAAACAGGACAAGCTTGCATCTGTTATAGTTTTGGAGAAAAATGTGTTCATTTCATGTATGCGCGAAATGCCTTAAAAATGGCTTTAAAATGGATTTGGAGCATGGAGACGATTATCTCGGGATTGCAAGATAACCAAACAAAACTTTTAGTGGATTTCTACTTATTTTATTAAATATCATCTCCACCAAACAGGACAAGCTTGCATGTGTTATAGTTTTGGAGAAAAATGTGTTCATTTCATGTATGCGCAAAATGCCTTTGAAATGGCTTTAAAATGGATTTGGAGCATGGAGACGATTATCTCGGGATTGCAAGATAACCAAACAAAACTTTTAGTGGATTTCTACTTATTTTATTAAATATCATCTCCACCAAACTGGACAAGCTTGCATCTGTTATAGTTTTGGAGAAAAATGTGTTCATTTCATGTATGCGCGAAATGCCTTAAAAATGGCTTTAAAATGGATTTGGAGCATGGAGACGATTATCTCGGGATTGCAAGATAACCAAACAAAACTTTTAGTGGATTTCTACTTATTTTATTAAATATCATCTCCACCAAACAGGACAAGCTTGCATGTGTTATAGTTTTGGAGAAAAATGTGTTCATTTCATGTATGCGCAAAATGCCTTTGAAATGGCTTTAAAATGGATTTGGAGCATGGAGACGATTATCTCGGGATTGCAAGATAACCAAACAAAACTTTTAGTGGATTTCTACTTATTTTATTAAATATCATCTCCACCAAACAGGACAAGCTTGCATCTGTTATAGTTTTGGAGAAAAATGTGTTCATTTCATGTATGCGCGAAATGCCTTAAAAATGGCTTTAAAATGGATTTGGAGCATGGAGACGATTATCTCGGGATTGCAAGATAACCAAACAAAACTTTTAGTGGATTTCTACTTATTTTATTAAATATCATCTCCACCAAACAGGACAAGCTTGCATCTGTTATAGTTTTGGAGAAAAATGTGTTCATTTCATGTATGCGCGAAATGCCTTAAAAATGGCTTTAAAATGGATTTGGAGCATGGAGACGATTATCTCGGGATTGCAAGATAACCAAACAAAACTTTTAGTGGATTTCTACTTATTTTATTAAATATCATCTCCACCAAACAGGACAAGCTTGCATGTGTTATAGTTTTGGAGAAAAATGTGTTCATTTCATGTATGCGCAAAATGCCTTTGAAATGGCTTTAAAATGGATTTGGAGCATGGAGACGATTATCTCAGGATGGCAATATAAACAAACGAAACTTTTAGTAGATTTCTACTTATTTTATTAAATATTATCTCCACCAAACAGGACAAGCTTGCATCTGTTATAGTTTTGGAGAAAAATGTGTTCATTTCATGTATGTGCGAAATGCCTTAAAAATGGCTTTAAAATGGATTTGGAGCATGGAGACGATTATCTCGGGATTGCAAGATAACCAAACAAAACTTTTAGTGGATTTCTACTTATTTTATTAAATATCATCTCCACCAAACAGGACAAGCTTGTGTCTGTTATAGTTTTGGAGAAAAATGTGTTCATTTCATGTATGCGCGAAATGCCTTAAAAATGGCTTTAAAATGGATTTGGAGCATGGAGACGATTATCTCGGGATTGCAATATAACCAAACAAAACTTTTAGTGGATTTCTACTTATTTTATTAAATATCATCTCCACCAAACAGGACAAGCTTGCATCTGTTATAGTTTTGGAGAAAAATGTGTTCATTTCATGTATGCGCGAAATGCCTTAAAAATGGCTTTAAAATGGATTTGGAGCATGGAGACGATTATCTCGGGATTGCAAGATAACCAAACAAAACTTTTAGTGGATTTCTACTTATTTTATTAAATATCATCTCCACCAAACAGGACAAGCTTGCATCTGTTATAGTTTTGGAGAAAAATGTGTTCATTTCATGTATGCGCGAAATGCCTTAAAAATGGCTTTAAAATGGATTTGGAGCATGGAGACGATTATCTCGGGATTGCAAGATAACCAAACAAAACTTTTAGTGGATTTCTACTTATTTTATTAAATATCATCTCCACCAAACAGGACAAGCTTGCATCTGTTATAGTTTTGGAGAAAAATGTGTTCATTTCATGTATGCGCGAAATGCCTTAAAAATGGCTTTAAAATGGATTTGGAGCATGGAGACGATTATCTCGGGATTGCAAGATAACCAAACAAAACTTTTAGTGGATTTCTACTTATTTTATTAAATATCATCTCCACCAAACAGGACAAGCTTGCATCTGTTATAGTTTTGGAGAAAAATGTGTTCATTTCATGTATGCGCGAAATGCCTTAAAAATGGCTTTAAAATGGATTTGGAGCATGGAGACGATTATCTCGGGATTGCAAGATAACCAAACAAAACTTTTAGTGGATTTCTACTTATTTTATTAAATATCATCTCCACCAAACAGGACAAGCTTGCATGTGTTATAGTTTTGGAGAAAAATGTGTTCATTTCATGTATGCGCAAAATGCCTTTGAAATGGCTTTAAAATGGATTTGGAGCATGGAGACGATTATCTCAGGATGGCAATATAAACAAACGAAACTTTTAGTAGATTTCTACTTATTTTATTAAATATTATCTCCACCAAACAGGACAAGCTTGCATCTGTTATAGTTTTGGAGAAAAATGTGTTCATTTCATGTATGCGCGAAATGCCTTAAAAATGGCTTAAAAATGGATTTGGAGCATGGAGACGATTATCTCGGGATTGCAAGATAACCAAACAAAACTTTTAGTGGATTTCTACTTATTTTATTAAATATCATCTCCACCAAACAGGACAAGCTTGCATCTGTTATAGTTTTGGAGAAAAATGTGTTCATTTCATGTATGCGCAAAATGCCTTTGAAATGGCTTTAAAATGGATTTGGAGCATGGAGACGATTATCTCGGGATTGCAAGATAACCAAACAAAACTTTTAGTGGATTTCTACTTATTTTATTAAATATCATCTCCACCAAACAGGACAAGCTTGCATCTGTTATAGTTTTGGAGAAAAATGTGTTCATTTCATGTATGCGCGAAATGCCTTAAAAATGGCTTTAAAATGGATTTGGAGCATGGAGACGATTATCTCGGGATTGCAAGATAACCAAACAAAACTTTTAGTGGATTTCTACTTATTTTATTAAATATCATCTCCACCAAACAGGACAAGCTTGCATCTGTTATAGTTTTGGAGAAAAATGTGTTCATTTCATGTATGCGCGAAATGCCTTAAAAATGGCTTTAAAATGGATTTGGAGCATGGAGACGATTATCTCGGGATTGCAAGATAACCAAACAAAACTTTTAGTGGATTTCTACTTATTTTATTAAATATCATCTCCACCAAACAGGACAAGCTTGCATGTGTTATAGTTTTGGAGAAAAATGTGTTCATT
Source organism: Anomaloglossus baeobatrachus (assembly GCF_048569485.1). NCBI lineage: Eukaryota > Metazoa > Chordata > Amphibia > Anura > Aromobatidae > Anomaloglossus > Anomaloglossus baeobatrachus. Next base: position 101,989 of record NW_027444491.1, on the reverse strand, counting down.
TCATGTATGCGCAAAATGCCTTTGAAATGGCTTTAAAATGGATTTGGAGCATGGAGACGATTATCTCAGGATGGCAATATAAACAAACGAAACTTTTAGTAGATTTCTACTTATTTTATTAAATATTATCTCCACCAAACAGGACAAGCTTGCATCTGTTATAGTTTTGGAGAAAAATGTGTTCATTTCATGTATGTGCGAAATGCCTTAAAAATGGCTTTAAAATGGATTTGGAGCATGGAGACGATTATCTCGGGATTGCAAGATAACCAAACAAAACTTTTAGTGGATTTCTACTTATTTTATTAAATATCATCTCCACCAAACAGGACAAGCTTGTATCTGTTAAATTTTTGTAGAAAAATGTGTTCATTTCATGTATGCGCGAAATGCCTTAAAAATGGCTTTAAAATGGATTTGGAGCATGGAGACGATTATCTCGGGATTGCAATATAACCAAACAAAACTTTTAGTGGATTTCTACTTATTTTATTAAATATCATCTCCACCAAACAGGACAAGCTTGCATCTGTTATAGTTTTGGAGAAAAATGTGTTCATTTCAGGTATGCGCGAAATGCCTTAAAAATGGCTTTAAAATGGATTTGGAGCATGGAGACGATTATCTCGGGATTGCAAGATAACCAAACAAAACTTTTAGTGGATTTCTACTTATTTTATTAAATATCATCTCCACCAAACAGGACAAGCTTGCATCTGTTATAGTTTTGGAGAAAAATGTGTTCATTTCATGTATGCGCGAAATGCCTTAAAAATGGCTTTAAAATGGATTTGGAGCATGGAGACGATTATCTCGGGATTGCAAGATAACCAAACAAAACTTTTAGTGGATTTCTACTTATTTTATTAAATATCATCTCCACCAAACAGGACAAGCTTGCATCTGTTATAGTTTTGGAGAAAAATGTGTTCATTTCATGTATGCGCGAAATGCCTTAAAAATGGCTTTAAAATGGATTTGGAGCATGGAGACGATTATCTCGGGATTGCAAGATAACCAAACAAAACTTTTAGTGGATTTCTACTTATTTTATTAAATATCATCTCCACCAAACAGGACAAGCTTGCATCTGTTATAGTTTTGGAGAAAAATGTGTTCATTTCATGTATGCGCGAAATGCCTTAAAAATGGCTTTAAAATGGATTTGGAGCATGGAGACGATTATCTCGGGATTGCAAGATAACCAAACAAAACTTTTAGTGGATTTCTACTTATTTTATTAAATATCATCTCCACCAAACAGGACAAGCTTGCATGTGTTATAGTTTTGGAGAAAAATGTGTTCATTTCATGTATGCGCAAAATGCCTTTGAAATGGCTTTAAAATGGATTTGGAGCATGGAGACGATTATCTCAGGATGGCAATATAAACAAACGAAACTTTTAGTAGATTTCTACTTATTTTATTAAATATTATCTCCACCAAACAGGACAAGCTTGCATCTGTTATAGTTTTGGAGAAAAATGTGTTCATTTCATGTATGCGCGAAATGCCTTAAAAATGGCTTAAAAATGGATTTGGAGCATGGAGACGATTATCTCGGGATTGCAAGATAACCAAACAAAACTTTTAGTGGATTTCTACTTATTTTATTAAATATCATCTCCACCAAACAGGACAAGCTTGCATCTGTTATAGTTTTGGAGAAAAATGTGTTCATTTCATCTATGCGCGAAATGCCTTAAAAATGGCTTTAAAATGGATTTGGAGCATGGAGACGATTATCTCGGGATTGCAAGATAACCAAACAAAACTTTTAGTGGATTTCTACTTATTTTATTAAATATCATCTCCACCAAACAGGACAAGCTTGCATCTGTTATAGTTTTGGAGAAAAATGTGTTCATTTCATGTATGCGCGAAATGCCTTAAAAATGGCTTTAAAATGGATTTGGAGCATGGAGACGATTATCTCGGGATTGCAAGATAACCAAACAAAACTTTTAGTGGATTTCTACTTATTTTATTAAATATCATCTCCACCAAACAGGACAAGCTTGCATCTGTTATAGTTTTGGAGAAAAATGTGTTCATTTCATGTATGCGCGAAATGCCTTAAAAATGGCTTTAAAATGGATTTGGAGCATGGAGACGATTATCTCGGGATTGCAAGATAACCAAACAAAACTTTTAGTGGATTTCTACTTATTTTATTAAATATCATCTCCACCAAACAGGACAAGCTTGCATGTGTTATAGTTTTGGAGAAAAATGTGTTCATTTCATGTATGCGCAAAATGCCTTTGAAATGGCTTTAAAATGGATTTGGAGCATGGAGACGATTATCTCGGGATTGCAAGATAACCAAACAAAACTTTTAGTGGATTTCTACTTATTTTATTAAATATCATCTCCACCAAACAGGACAAGCTTGCATCTGTTATAGTTTTGGAGAAAAATGTGTTCATTTCATGTATGCGCGAAATGCCTTAAAAATGACTTTAAAATGGATTTGGAGCATGGAGACGATTATCTCGGGATTGCAAGATAACCAAACAAAACTTTTAGTGGATTTCTACTTATTTTATTAAATATCATCTCCACCAAACAGGACAAGCTTGCATCTGTTATAGTTTTGGAGAAAAATGTGTTCATTTCATGTATGCGCGAAATGCCTTAAAAATGGCTTTAAAATGGATTTGGAGCATGGAGACGATTATCTCGAGATTGCAAGATAACCAAACAAAACTTTTAGTGGATTTCTACTTATTTTATTAAATATCATCTCCACCAAACAGGACAAGCTTGCATCTGTTATAGTTTTGGAGAAAAATGTGTTCATTTCATGTATGCGCGAAATGCCTTAAAAATGGCTTTAAAATGGATTTGGAGCATGGAGACGATTATCTCGGGATTGCAAGATAACCAAACAAAACTTTTAGTGGATTTCTACTTATTTTATTAAATATCATCTCCACCAAACAGGACAAGCTTGCATGTGTTATAGTTTTGGAGAAAAATGTGTTCATTTCATGTATGCGCAAAATGCCTTTGAAATGGCTTTAAAATGGATTTGGAGCATGGAGACGATTATCTCAGGATGACAATATAAACAAACGAAACTTTTAGTAGATTTTTACTTATTTTATTAAATATTATCTCCACCAAACAGGACAAGCTTGCATCTGTTATAGTTTTGGAGAAAAATGTGTTCATTTCATGTATGCGCGAAATGCCTTAAAAATGGCTTTAAAATGGATTTGGAGCATGGAGACGATTATCTCGGGATTGCAAGATAACCAAACAAAACTTTTAGTGGATTTCTACTTATTTTATTAAATATCATCTCCACCAAACAGGACAAGCTTGCATGTGTTATAGTTTTGGAGAAAAATGTGTTCATTTCATGTATGCGCAAAATGCCTTTGAAATGGCTTTAAAATGGATTTGGAGCATGGAGACGATTATCTTGGGATTGCAAGATAACCAAACAAAACTTTTAGTGGATTTCTACTTATTTTATTAAATATCATCTCCACCAAACAGGACAAGCTTGCATCTGTTATAGTTTTGGAGAAAAATGTGTTCATTTCATGTATGCGCGAAATGCCTTAAAAATGGCTTTAAAATGGATTTGGAGCATGGAGACGATTATCTCGGGATTGCAAGATAACCAAACAAAACTTTTAGTGGATTTCTACTTATTTTATTAAATATCATCTCCACCAAACAGGACAAGCTTGCATCTGTTATAGTTTTGGAGAAAAATGTGTTCATTTCATGTATGCGCGAAATGCCTTAAAAATGGCTTTAAAATGGATTTGGAGCATGGAGACGATTATCTCGGGATTGCAAGATAACCAAACAAAACTTTTAGTGGATTTCTACTTATTTTATTAAATATCATCTCCACCAAACAGGACAAGCTTGCATGTGTTATAGTTTTGGAGAAAAATGTGTTCATTTCATGTATGCGCAAAATGCCTTTGAAATGGCTTTAAAATGGATTCGGAGCATGGAGACGATTATCTCAGGATGGCAATATAAACAAACGAAACTTTTAGTAGATTTCTACTTATTTTATTAAATATTATCTACACCAAACAGGACAAGCTTGCATCTGTTATAGTTTTGGAGAAAAATGTGTTCATTTCATGTATGCGCGAAATGCCTTAAAAATGGCTTTAAAATGGATTTGGAGCATGGAGACGATTATCTCGGGATTGCAAGATAACCAAACAAAACTTTTAGTGGATTTCTACTTATTTTATTAAATATCATCTCCACCAAACAGGACAAGCTTGCATCTGTTATAGTTTTGGAGAAAAATGTGTTCATTTCATGTATGCGCGAAATGCCTTAAAAATGGCTTTAAAATGGATTTGGAGCATGGAGACGATTATCTCGGGATTGCAAGATAACCAAACAAAACTTTTAGTGGATTTCTACTTATTTTATTAAATATCATCTCCACCAAACAGGACAAGCTTGCATCTGTTATAGTTTTGGAGAAAAATGTGTTCATTTCATGTATGCGCGAAATGCCTTAAAAATGGCTTTAAAATGGATTTGGAGCATGGAGACGATTATCTCGGGATTGCAAGATAACCAAACAAAACTTTTAGTGGATTTCTACTTATTTTATTAAATATCATCTCCACCAAACAGGACAAGCTTGCATCTGTTATAGTTTTGGAGAAAAATGTGTTCATTTCATGTATGCGCGATATGCCTTAAAAATGGCTTTAAAATGGATTTGGAGCATGGAGACGATTATCTCGGGATTGCAAGATAACCAAACAAAACTTTTAGTGGATTTCTACTTATTTTATTAAATATCATCTCCACCAAACAGGACAAGCTTGCATCTGTTATAGTTTTGGAGAAAAATGTGTTCATTTCATGTATGCGCGAAATGCCTTAAAAATGGCTTTAAAATGGATTTGGAGCATGGAGACGATTATCTTGGGATTGCAATATAACCAAACAAAACTTTTAGTGGATTTCTACTTATTTTATTAAATATCATCTCCACCAAACAGGACAAGCTTGCATCTGTTATAGTTTTGGAGAAAAATGTGTTCATTTCATGTATGCGCGAAATGCCTTAAAAATGGCTTTAAAATGGATTTGGAGCATGGAGACGATTATCTCGGGATTGCAAGATAACCAAACAAAACTTTTAGTGGATTTCTACTTATTTTATTAAATATCATCTCCACCAAACAGGACAAGCTTGCATCTGTTATAGTTTTGGAGAAAAATGTGTTCATTTTATGTATGCGCGAAATGCCTTAAAAATGGCTTTAAAATGGATTTGGAGCATGGAGACGATTATCTCGGGATTGCAATATAACCAAACAAAACTTTTAGTGGATTTCTACTTATTTTATTAAATATCATCTCCACCAAACAGGACAAGCTTGCATGTGTTATAGTTTTGGAGAAAAATGTGTTCATTTCATGTATGCGCAAAATGCCTTTGAAATGGCTTTAAAATGGATTTGGAGCATGGAGACGATTATCTCGGGATTGCAAGATAACCAAACAAAACTTTTAGTGGATTTCTACTTATTTTATTAAATATCATCTCCACCAAACAGGACAAGCTTGCATCTGTTATAGTTTTGGAGAAAAATGTGTTCATTTCATGTATGCGCGAAATGCCTTAAAAATGGCTTTAAAATGGATTTGGAGCATGGAGACGATTATCTCGGGATTGCAAGATAACCAAACAAAACTTTTAGTGGATTTCTACTTATTTTATTAAATATCATCTCCACCAAACAGGACAAGCTTGCATCTGTTATAGTTTTGGAGAAAAATGTGTTCATTTCATGTATGCGCGAAATGCCTTAAAAATGGCTTTAAAATGGATTTGGAGCATGGAGACGATTATCTCGGGATTGCAAGATAACCAAACAAAACTTTTAGTGGATTTCTACTTATTTTATTAAATATCATCTCCACCAAACAGGACAAGCTTGCATCTGTTATAGTTTTGGAGAAAAATGTGTTCATTTCATGTATGCGCGAAATGCCTTAAAAATGTCTTTAAAATGGATTTGGAGCATGGAGACGATTATCTCGGGATTGCAAGATAACCAAACAAAACTTTTAGTGGATTTCTACTTATTTTATTAAATATCATCTCCACCAAACAGGATAAGCTTGCATCTGTTATAGTTTTGGAGAAAAATGTGTTCATTTCATGTATGCGCGAAATGCCTTAAAAATGGCTTTAAAATGGATTTGGAGCATGGAGACGATTATCTCGGGATTGCAATATAACCAAACAAAACTTTTAGTGGATTTCTACTTATTTTATTAAATATCATCTCCACCAAACAGGACAAGCTTGCATCTGTTATAGTTTTGGAGAAAAATGTGTTCATTTCATGTATGCGCGAAATGCCTTAAAAATGGCTTTAAAATGGATTTGGAGCATGGAGACGATTATCTCGGGATTGCAAGATAACCAAACAAAACTTTTAGTGGATTTCTACTTATTTTATTAAATATCATCTCCACCAAACAGGACAAGCTTGCATCTGTTATAGTTTTGGAGAAAAATGTGTTCATTTCATGTATGCGCGAAATGCCTTAAAAATGGCTTTAAAATGGATTTGGAGCATGGAGACGATTATCTCGGGATTGCAAGATAACCAAACAAAACTTTAAGTGGATTTCTACTTATTTTATTAAATATCCTCTCCACCAAACAGGACAAGCTTGCATCTGTTATAGTTTTGGAGAAAAATGTGTTCATTTCATGTATGCGCGAAATGCCTTAAAAATGGCTTTAAAATGGATTTGGAGCATGGAGACGATTATCTCGGGATTGCAAGATAACCAAACAAAACTTTTAGTGGATTTCTACTTATTTTATTAAATATCATCTCCATCAAACAGGACAAGCTTGCATCTGTTATAGTTTTGGAGAAAAATGTGTTCATTTCATGTATGCGCGAAATGCCTTAAAAATGGCTTTAAAATGGATTTGGAGCATGGAGACGATTATCTCGGGATTGCAAGATAACCAAACAAAACTTTTAGTGGATTTCTACTTATTTTATTAAATATCATCTCCACCAAACAGGACAAGCTTGCATCTGTTATAGTTTTGGAGAAAAATGTGTTCATTTCATGTATGCGCGAAATGCCTTAAAAATGGCTTTAAAATGGATTTGGAGCATGGAGACGATTATCTCGGGATTGCAAGATAACCAAACAAAACTTTTAGTGGATTTCTACTTATTTTATTAAATATCATCTCCACCAAACAGGACAAGCTTGCATCTGTTATAGTTTTGGAGAAAAATGTGTTCATTTCATGTATGCGCGAAATGCCTTAAAAATGGCTTTAAAATGGATTTGGAGCATGGAGACGATTATCTCGGGATTGCAAGATAACCAAACAAAACTTTTAGTGGATTTCTACTTATTTTATTAAATATCATCTCCACCAAACAGGACAAGCTTGCATGTGTTATAGTTTTGGAGAAAAATGTGTTCATTTCATGTATGCGCAAAATGCCTTAAAAATGGCTTTAAAATGGATTTGGAGCATGGAGACGATTATCTCAGGATGGCAATATAAACAAACGAAACTTTTAGTAGATTTCTACTTATTTTATTAAATATTATCTCCACCAAACAGGACAAGCTTGCATCTGTTATAGTTTTGGAGAAAAATGTGTTCATTTCATGTATGCGCGAAATGCCTTAAAAATGGCTTTAAAATGGATTTGGAGCATGGAGACGATTATCTCGGGATTGCAAGATAACCAAACAAAACTTTTAGTGGATTTCTACTTATTTTATTAAATATCATCTCCACCAAACAAGACAAGCTTGCATCTGTTATAGTTTTGGAGAAAAATGTGTTCATTTCATGTATGCGCGAAATGCCTTAAAAATGGCTTTAAAATGGATTTGGAGCATGGAGACGATTATCTCGGGATTGCAAGATAACCAAACAAAACTTTTAGTGGATTTCTACTTATTTTATTAAATATCATCTCCACCAAACAGGACAAGCTTGCATCTGTTATAGTTTTGGAGAAAAATGTGTTCATTTCATGTATGCGCGAAATGCCTTAAAAATGGCTTTAAAATGGATTTGGAGCATGGAGACGATTATCTCGGGATTGCAAGATAACCAAACAAAACTTTTAGTGGATTTCTACTTATTTTATTAAATATCATCTCCACCAAACAGGACAAGCTTGCATCTGTTATAGTTTTGGAGAAAAATGTGTTCATTTCATGTATGCGCGAAATGCCTTAAAAATGGCTTTAAAATGGATTTGGAGCATGGAGACGATTATCTCGGGATTGCAATATAACCAAACAAAACTTTTAGTGTATTTCTACTTATTTTATTAAATATCATCTCCACCAAACAGGACAAGCTTGCATCTGTTATAGTTTTGGAGAAAAATGTGTTCATTACATGTATGCGCGAAATGCCTTAAAAATGGCTTTAAAATGGATTTGGAGCATGGAGACGATTATCTCGGGATTGCAAGATAACCAAACAAAACTTTTAGTGGATTTCTACTTATTTTATTAAATATCATCTCCACCAAACAGGACAAGCTTGCATCTGTTATAGTTTTGGAGAAAAATGTGTTCATTTCATGTATGCGCGAAATGCCTTAAAAATGGCTTTAAAATGGATTTGGAGCATGGAGACGATTATCTCGGGATTGCAAGATAACCAAACAAAACTTTTAGTGGATTTCTACTTATTTTATTAAATATCATCTCCACCAAACAGGACAAGCTTGCATCTGTTATAATTTTGGAGAAAAATGTGTTCATTTCATGTATGCGCGAAATGCCTTAAAAATGGCTTTAAAATGGATTTGGAGCATGGAGACGATTATCTCGGGATTGCAAGATAACCAAACAAAACTTTTGGTGGATTTCTACTTATTTTATTTAATATCATCTCCACCAAACAGGACAAGCTTGCATGTGTTATAGTTTTGGAGAAAAATGTGTTCATTTCATGTATGCGCAAAATGCCTTTGAAATGGCTTTAAAATGGATTTGGAGCATGGAGACGATTATCTCGGGATTGCAAGATAACCAAACAAAACTTTTAGTGGATTTCTACTTATTTTATTAAATATCATCTCCACCAAACAGGACAAGCTTGCATCTGTTATAGTTTTGGAGAAAAATGTGTTCATTTCATGTATGCGCGAAATGCCTTAAAAATGGCTTTAAAATGGATTTGGAGCATGGAGACGGTTATCTCGGGATTGCAAGATAACCAAACAAAACTTTTAGTGGATTTCTACTTATTTTATTAAATATCATCTCCACCAAACAGGACAAGCTTGCATCTGTTATAGTTTTGGAGAAAAATGTGTTCATTTCATGTATGCGCGAAATGCCTTAAAAATGGCTTTAAAATGGATTTGGAGCATGGAGACGATTATCTCGGGATTGCAAGATAACCAAACAAAACTTTTAGTGGATTTCTACTTATTTTATTAAATATCATCTCCACCAAACAGGACAAGCTTGCATCTGTTATAGTTTTGGAGAAAAATGTGTTCATTTCATGTATGCGCGAAATGCCTTAAAAATGGCTTTAAAATGGATTTGGAGCATGGAGACGATTATGTAAAGCTTGTCCTGTTTGGTGGAGATGATATTTAATAAAATAAGTAGAAATCCACTAAAAGTTTTGTTTGGTTATCTTGCAATCCCGAGATAATCGTCTCCATGCTCCAAATCCATTTTAAAGCCATTTTTAAGGCATTTCGCGCATACATGAAATGAACACATTTTTCTCCAAAACTATAACAGATGCAAGCTTGTCCTGTTTGGTGGAGATGATATTTAATAAAATAAGTAGAAATCCACTAAAAGTTTTGTTTGGTTATATTGCAATCCCGAGATAATCGTCTCCATGCTCCAAATCCATTTTAAAGCCATTTTTAAGGCATTTCGCGCATACATGAAATGAACACATTTTTCTCCAAAACTATAACAGATGCAAGCTTGTCCTGTTTGGTGGAGATGATATTTAATAAAATAAGTAGAAATCCACTAAAAGTTTTGTTTGGTTATCTTGCAATCCCGAGAAAATCGTCTCCATGCTCCAAATCCATTTTAAAGCCATTTTTAAGGCATTTCGCGCATACATGAAATGAACACATTTTTCTCCAAAACTATAACAGATGCAAGCTTGTCCTGTTTGGTGGAGATGATATTTAATAAAATAAGTAGAAATCCACTAAAAGTTTTGTTTGGTTATCTTGCAATCCCGAGATAATCGTCTCCATGCTCCAAATCCATTTTAAAGCCATTTTTAAGGCATTTCGCGCATACATGAAATGAACACATTTTTCTCCAAAACTATAACAGATGCAAGCTTGTCCTGTTTGGTGGAGATGATATTTAATAAAATAAGTAGAAATCCACTAAAAGTTTTGTTTGGTTATCTTGCAATCCCGAGATAATCGTCTCCATGCTCCAAATCCATTTTAAAGCCATTTTTAAGGCATTTCGCGCATACATGAAATGAACACATTTTTCTCCAAAACTATAACAGATGCAAGCTTGTCCTGTTTGGTGGAGATGATATTTAATAAAATAAGTAGAAATCCACTAAAAGTTTTGTTTGGTTATCTTGCAATCCCGAGATAATCGTCTCCATGCTCCAAATCCATTTTAAAGCCATTTTTAAGGCATTTCGCGCATACATGAAATGAACACATTTTTCTCCAAAACTATAACAGATGCAAGCTTGTCCTGTTTGGTGGAGATGATATTTAATAAAATAAGTAGAAATCCACTAAAAGTTTTGTTTGGTTATCTTGCAATCCCGAGATAATCGTCTCCATGCTCCAAATCCATTTTAAAGCCATTTTTAAGGCATTTCGCGCATACATGAAATGAACACATTTTTCTCCAAAACTATAACAGATGCAAGCTTGTCCTGTTTGGTGGAGATGATATTTAATAAAATAAGTAGAAATCCACTAAAAGTTTTGTTTGGTTATCTTGCAATCCCGAGATAATCGTCTCCATGCTCCAAATCCATTTTAAAGCCATTTTTAAGGCATTTCGCGCATACATGAAATGAACACATTTTTCTCCAAAACTATAACAGATGCAAGCTTGTCCTGTTTGGTGGAGATGATATTTAATAAAATAAGTAGAAATCCACTAAAAGTTTTGTTTGGTTATCTTGCAATCCCGAGATAAGCGTCTCCATGCTCCAAATCCATTTTAAAGCCATTTTTAAGGCATTTCGCGCATACATGAAATGAACACATTTTTCTCCAAAACTATAACAGATGCAAGCTTGTCCTGTTTGGTGGAGATGATATTTAATAAAATAAGTAGAAATCCACTAAAAGTTTTGTTTGGTTATCTTGCAATCCCGAGATAATCGTCTCCATGCTCCAAATCCATTTTAAAGCCATTTTTAAGGCATTTCGCGCATACATGAAATGAACACATTTTTCTGTTGTATAGCAAGGATTTAAAATATAACTTTTAATAAATATAATGATAAAATAGATCAAAATGCAAAGTGAAATATAATAAAAGGAAGGATCTCACCCAGTTCTTCTCCTGTGGGATCCACACCACTGTAAAAGCCAAGGCGGGCGGGCATCAGACCAATGACGTAAAGCCGGGGATAACCAGTATAATTACATTACCCCTGTCGTGCCCCTGCAATAGCTTCCGCCCTTACAAGGGCAGCACCCAAGTCAGGATAACTACCCCAGTAAATAAACAATACCCCTCCCAACGCGTTTCCCTCTCCGTGTGACCGGAGAGTTCCTCAGGGGAGAAAAGGAAAGTAAAGCCTGCAGTGGCAGGTCAATACATTACACTACTTCCTTTCAGTCAGTGTGTACACACACCGCTTTCAGTGTGTGTGCTAATGGCCAGTGGGACGCTGTATACTGCCAGAGCCGGACCCTATATACCTCTCAGTACTCCTGTATCACCTGCAATCAGTGGGAGCACATAATTCAGCAGCCTTACTAATCGATCACCAAATACAAACATACACAGATCTGCCCAGATTCCTGAGCAGGTATATACATCCCCATATTCATACAGGGCGGATCGGAATAATTTCACCCATCCTGCCCATTAAACTTACAGTTCAGGTGAACCCAAATGACTGTGCCCGTGCGATCCACACTCAATCTATCAGGTCTAGATTGTCCCGGCGGCCACTAGAGCGCACGCGCGGCTGAATAGTAGTTCTTCCGCGCTCCAGAGTGGAACGCACACACCGCGCATGCGCGGGATCACGTTCTCCATCTCTCGCGTGTATACTGCCCGGGCGGCCACTAGTGCGCACGCGCGGCTGGTTCAAAGTTCATCCGCGTTCCACAGTGGAACGCACATACGGCGCATGCGTGAGTCACATTCTAATATCATTGATTGAAAGGCGATACTTCCGCGTACCACTCTGGAACGCACCAGCCCCGCCAGCGCAGACCATAATAGATAAACACAAGAGATTCTTACAACACAAAAGTGTTATAAATTAGATCGGTTAGCTATCACTGCCACCACTGGTAACTCCTAATATATAGGGGTATACAAATAATGGCACCTATAGAGCATTACACGTTCATCAGTCTTTTAGTCATGGATCAGTAATATTAATAGATTCTCTGGAGCCACTTAAGCAATGTCCACATTAATGAGGGAATAAGGGATCGAAATATAACTAGGGTCGGCATAAACCAAACTAACACTGCACAATAATGGGAGAACATAGGTGATGGGAAAACCCACCAAAATATCAAATACTGGAAGAACTGTAGGGGCAAACTCACTGCACCCCACACCCACCATAATAGCTCCCACAAGCCTACTTTTTTATCTCAGAAACCTCGGTCCGGTGTAGGCTAACAAGAAGGCTCTATATAACTGATCATTGGCACGGTTAAAAAGACGAAAACCACCATCAACCACCACAACGTACACCTCAGCCCAAGATTTTAGATAAAGCTGCCATAATTAATCTGGTCATTAAGACCCTCAGGACGACACGTCCGCAGTCTAAAAGTCATCCTTGCTTCCTTTTGAAGGAGCAATCTATCCAGATTACCTCCTCTTGGGGATGGATTCACTCTCAAAATCCCCATGAAGGTAATTGCCTCCCTGTTGCCAGAGTGTTGTGTATTCATGTGCCTGGAAATAGGAGTTTCGCGTTCATTTCTTATATCGCCTAGGTGCTCACCCACCCGTCGGCGAAACTCCCTGGTGGTCTTTCCAACATATTGCTTCCCGCACTGACACGTGGCTAAATACACTACCCCCTTCGTCTTGCAATTTATGAAATCCTTCAGTTTTAGACACTCCCCCGTGACCGTGCTAGTGTAGGTCTTGCCTGTCTGAATGTGACTACAGGCCACACACGACCCACATCTAAAGCACCCAGTAGGTTTACTTGGGAGCCACGTTGTTGGTTTGTCCGGGGCCACAAAGTGACTGTGCGTCAGACGGTCACGTAAGGAACGATTTTTACGGAATGTTATAGACGGTTGTGTACCAATCGTATCTGCAATATCAGTGTCCATCTTAAGGACCCCCCAGTGCCGCTCCAAAATACCTCTCACTTGGTTTGCCCCCTTCGTAAAGGTCGTGATAAATCTCACCAAACCACCATTCTCCTCCTTTTTAGGTTTTGGAACAAGGAGTCGATTCCGATCCTGGCTCATAGAATGGTGGTAGGCATCCTTGAGAATATAGTTCGGGTAGCCCTTGTCAAGGAAGCGCTCCCTCAGATCTTTAGCCTTTTCAACAAATTCATCCCTCGTGGAGCAATTCCGTCTGAGACGTAGGTATTGACCTTTCGGAATACCGCGTCGCAGAGGGAATGGATGGTGACTTCTCCAATTTAGGAGAGAGTTGGTTGCAGTGGGTTTCCTGAAGATGGTCGTCTGCAGGCCCCCCTGAGAGTCTATCGAGACCATCAAGTCCAGGAAGGATAATTCACTGGGATGGATGACAAACGTGAAATTAAGGCCTATCGAATTACAGTTCAGATCTTTCACAAAATTCGTAAACTCATCACGAGGCCCCTTCCATAGTACAAAAACATCGTCTATAAATCTAGTCCAAATTTCGATCATAGACGTATACCTGGACATCCTTTCAGAGAACACACACGTGTCCTCCCACCAGCCCAGGAACAGATTTGCATAACAGGGAGCACAAGGGCTCCCCATTGCAGTGCCCCTGAGCTGGTGGTAAGTCGAACCGTCAAATGTAAAAAAGTTGTTATACAGGACAAAGTGTAACAGGGATAGAACAAACTGGTTATGAACCTCAAACTGCTGACCCCTTGTTGACAAAAAGTACTCCACAGCCCTTAAACCTTGTTCATGTGGTATTGAAGAGTACAGACTCTCCACATCAATACTTGCCAGGAAAGTTTCCGAGTCCACCGTGACCCCCTCTATCCTCTTCATGAAATCCATACTGTCACGGATATAGGAGGGTAATGAAGTCACAAATGGACTAAGGATTTCATCCAAATAGATGCCCACGTTCTGTCCTATGCTGCCGACACCCGAAACTATGGGTCGACCTCTTAGGGGTGTGGTCCCCTTATGAATTTTAGGCAGGACATAGAACGTGGGCATCACCGGGTAGTCAGAGAACAAGAAGGAAAACACATTTTTCTCCAAAACTATAACAGATGCAAGCTTGTCCTGTTTGGTGGAGATGATATTTAATAAAATAAGTAGAAATCCACTAAAAGTTTTGTTTGGTTATATTGCAATCCCGAGATAATCGTCTCCATGCTCCAAATCCATTTTAAAGCCATTTTTAAGGCATTTCGCGCATACATGAAATGAACACATTTTTCTCCAAAACTATAACAGATGCAAGCTTGTCCTGTTTGGTGGAGATGATATTTAATAAAATAAGTAGAAATCCACTAAAAGTTTTGTTTGGTTATCTTGCAATCCCGAGATAATCGTCTCCATGCTCCAAATCCATTTTAAAGCCATTTCTAAGGCATTTCGCGCATACATGAAATGAACACATTTTTCTCCAAAACTATAACAGATGCAAGCTTGTCCTGTTTGGTGGAGATGATATTTAATAAAATAAGTAGAAATCCACTAAAAGTTTTGTTTGGTTATCTTGCAATCCCCAGATAATCGTCTCCATGCTCCAAATCCATTTTAAAGCCATTTTTAAGGCATTTCGCGCATACATGAAATTAACACATTTTTCTCCAAAACTATAACAGATGCAAGCTTGTCCTGTTTGGTGGAGATGATATTTAATAAAATAAGTAGAAATCCACTAAAAGTTTTGTTTGGTTATCTTGCAATCCCGAGATAATCGTCTCCATGCTCCAAATCCATTTTAAAGCCATTTCAAAGGCATTTTGCGCATACATGAAATGAACACATTTTTCTCCAAAACTATAACACATGCAAGCTTGTCCTGTTTGGTGGAGATGATATTTAATAAAATAAGTAGAAATCCACTAAAAGTTTTGTTTGGTTATCTTGCAATCCCGAGATAATCGTCTCCATGCTCCAAATCCATTTTAAAGCCATTTTTAAGGCATTTCGCGCATACATGAAATGAACACATTTTTCTCCAAAACTATAACAGATGCAAGCTTGTCCTGTTTGGTGGAGATGATATTTAATAAAATAAGTAGAAATCCACTAAAAGTTTTGTTTGGTTATCTTGCAATCCCGAGATAATCGTCTCCATGCTCCAAATCCATTTTAAAGCCATTTTTAAGGCATTTCGCGCATACATGAAATGAACACATTTTTCTCCAAAACTATAACAGATGCAAGCTTGTCCTGTTTGGTGGAGATGATATTTAATAAAATAAGTAGAAATCCACTAAAAGTTTTGTTTGGTTATCTTGCAATCCCGAGATAATCGTCTCCATGCTCCAAGTCCATTTTAAAGCCATTTTTAAGGCATTTCGCGCATACATGAAATGAACACATTTTTCTCCAAAACTATAACAGATGCAAGCTTGTCCTGTTTGGTGGAGATGATATTTAATAAAATAAGTAGAAATCCACTAAAAGTTTTGTTTGGTTATCTTGCAATCCCGAGATAATCGTCTCCATGCTCCAAATCCATTTTAAAGCCATTTTTAAGGCATTTCGCGCATACATGAAATGAACACATTTTTCTCCAAAACTATATTAGATGCAAGCTTGTCCTGTTTGGTGGAGATGATATTTAATAAAATAAGTAGAAATCCACTAAAAGTTTTGTTTGGTTATCTTGCAATCCCGAGATAATCGTCTCCATGCTCCAAATCCATTTTAAAGCCATTTTTAAGGCATTTCGCGCATACATGAAATGAACACATTTTTCTCCAAAACTATAACAGATGCAAGCTTGTCCTGTTTGGTGGAGATGATATTTAATAAAATAAGTAGAAATCCACTAAAAGTTTTGTTTGGTTATCTTGCAATCCCGAGATAATCGTCTCCATGCTCCAAATCCATTTTAAAGCCATTTTTAAGGCATTTCGCGCATACATGAAATGAACACATTTTTCTCCAAAACTATAACAGATGCAAGCTTGTCCTGTTTGGTGGAGATAATATTTAATAAAATAAGTAGAAATCTACTAAAAGTTTCGTTTGTTTATATTGCCATCCTGAGATAATCGTCTCCATGCTCCAAATCCATTTTAAAGTTATTTCAAAGGCATTTTGCGCATACATGAAATGAACACATTTTTCTCCAAAACTATAACACATGCAAGCTTGTCCTGTTTGGTGGAGATGATATTTAATAAAATAAGTAGAAATCCACTAAAAGTTTTGTTTGGTTATCTTGCAATCCCGAGATAATCGTCTCCATGCTCCAAATCCATTTTAAAGCCATTTTTAAGGCATTTCGCGCATACATGAAATGAACACATTTTTCTCCAAAACTATAACAGATGCAAGCTTGTCCTGTTTGGTGGAGATGATATTTAATAAAATAAGTAGAAATCCACTAAAAGTTTTGTTTGGTTATCTTGCAATCCCGAGATAATCGTCTCCATGCTCCAAATCCATTTTAAAGCCATTTTTAAGGCATTTCGCGCATACATGAAATGAACACATTTTTCTCCAAAACTATAACAGATGCAAGCTTGTCCTGTTTGGTGGAGATGATATTTAATAAAATAAGTAGAAATCCACTAAAAGTTTTGTTTGGTTATCTTGCAATCCCGAGATAATCGTCTCCATGCTCCAAATCCATTTTAAAGCCATTTTTAAGGCATTTCGCGCATACATGAAATGAACACATTTTTCTCCAAAACTATAACAGATGCAAGCTTGTCCTGTTTGGTGGAGATGATATTTAATAAAATAAGTAGAAATCCACTAAAAGTTTTGTTTGGTTATCTTGCAATCCCGAGATAATCGTCTCCATGCTCCAAATCCATTTTAAAGCCATTTTTAAGGCATTTCGCGCATACATGAAATGAACACATTTTTCTCCAAAACTATAACAGATGCAAGCTTGTCCTGTTTGGTGGAGATGATATTTAATAAAATAAGTAGAAATCCACTAAAAGTTTTGTTTGGTTATATTGCAATCCCGAGATAATCGTCTCCATGCTCCAAATCCATTTTAAAGCCATTTTTAAGGCATTTTGCGCATACATGAAATGAACACATTTTTCTCCAAAACTATAACAGATGCAAGCTTGTCCTGTTTGGTGGAGATGATATTTAATAAAATAAGTAGAAATCCACTAAAAGTTTTGTTTGGTTATCTTGCAATCCCGAGATAATCGTCTCCATGCTCCAAATCCATTATAAAGCCATTTTTAAGGCATTTCGCGCATACATGAAATGAACACATTTTTCTCCAAAACTATAACAGATGCAAGCTTGTCCTGTTTGGTGGAGATGATATTTAATAAAATAAGTAGAAATCCACTAAACGTTTTGTTTGGTTATCTTGCAATCCCGAGATAATCGTCTCCATGCTCCAAATCCATTTTAAAGCCATTTTTAAGGCATTTCGCGCATACATGAAATGAACACATTTTTCTCGAAAACTATAACAGATGCAAGCTTGTCCTGTTTGGTGGAGATGATATTTAATAAAATAAGTAGAAATCCACTAAAAGTTTTGTTTGGTTATCTTGCAATCCCGAGATAATCGTCTCCATGCTCCAAGTCCATTTTAAAGCCATTTTTAAGGCATTTCGCGCATACATGAAATGAACACATTTTTCTCCAAAACTATAACAGATGCAAGCTTGTCCTGTTTGGTGGAGATGATATTTAATAAAATAAGTAGAAATCCACTAAAAGTTTTGTTTGGTTATCTTGCAATCCCGAGATAATCGTCTCCATGCTCCAAATCCATTTTAAAGCCATTTTTAAGGCATTTCGCGCATACATGAAATGAACACATTTTTCTCCAAAACTATAACAGATGCAAGCTTGTCCTGTTTGGTGGAGATGATATTTAATAAAATAAGTAGAAATCCACTAAACGTTTTGTTTGGTTATCTTGCAATCCCGAGATAATCGTCTCCATGCTCCAAATCCATTTTAAAGCCATTTTTAAGGCATTTCGCGCATACATGAAATGAACACATTTTTCTCCAAAACTATAACAGATGCAAGCTTGTCCTGTTTGGTGGAGATGATATTTAATAAAATAAGTAGAAATCCACTAAAAGTTTTGTTTGGTTATCTTGCAATCCCGAGATAATCGTCTCCATGCTCCAAATCCATTTTAAAGCCATTTTTAAGGCATTTCGCGCATACATGAAATTAACACATTTTTCTCCAAAACTATAACAGATGCAAGCTTGTCCTGTTTGGTGGAGATGATATTTAATAAAATAAGTAGAAATCCACTAAAAGTTTTGTTTGGTTATCTTGCAATCCCGAGATAATCGTCTCCATGCTCCAAATCCATTTTAAAGCCATTTCAAAGGCATTTTGCGCATACATGAAATGAACACATTTTTCTCCAAAACTATAACAGATGCAAGCTTGTCCTGTTTGGTGGAGATGATATTTAATAAAATAAGTAGAAATCCACTAAAAGTTTTGTTTGGTTATCTTGCAATCCCGAGATAATCGTCTCCATGCTCCAAATCCATTTTAAAGCCATTTTTAAGGCATTTCGCGCATACATGAAATGAACACATTTTTCTCCAAAACTATAACAGATGCAAGCTTGTCCTGTTTGGTGGAGATGATATTTAATAAAATAAGTAGAAATCCACTAAACGTTTTGTTTGGTTATCTTGCAATCCCGAGATAATCGTCTCCATGCTCCAAATCCATTTTAAAGCCATTTTTAAGGCATTTCGCGCATACATGAAATGAACACATTTTTCTCCAAAACTATAACAGATGCAAGCTTGTCCTGTTTGGTGGAGATGATATTTAATAAAATAAGTAGAAATCCACTAAAAGTTTTGTTTGGTTATCTTGCAATCCCGAGATAATCGTCTCCATGCTCCAAATCCATTTTAAAGCCATTTTTAAGGCATTTCGCGCATACATGAAATTAACACATTTTTCTCCAAAACTATAACAGATGCAAGCTTGTCCTGTTTGGTGGAGATGATATTTAATAAAATAAGTAGAAATCCACTAAAAGTTTTGTTTGGTTATCTTGCAATCCCGAGATAATCGTCTCCATGCTCCAAATCCATTTTAAAGCCATTTCAAAGGCATTTTGCGCATACATGAAATGAACACATTTTTCTCCAAAACTATAACACATGCAAGCTTGTCCTGTTTGGTGGAGATGATATTTAATAAAATAAGTAGAAATCCACTAAAAGTTTTGTTTGGTTATCTTGCAATCCCGAGATAATCGTCTCCATGCTCCAAATCCATTTTAAAGCCATTTTTAAGGCATTTTGCGCATACATGAAATGAACACATTTTTCTCCAAAACTATAACAGATGCAAGCTTGTCCTGTTTGGTGGAGATGATATTTAATAAAATAAGTAGAAATCCACTAAAAGTTTTGTTTGGTTATCTTGCAATCCCGAGATAATCGTCTCCATGCTCCAAATCCATTTTAAAGCCATTTTTAAGGCATTTCGCGCATACATGAAATGAACACATTTTTCTCCAAAACTATAACAGATGCAAGCTTGTCCTGTTTGGTGGAGATGATATTTAATAAAATAAGTAGAAATCCACTAAACGTTTTGTTTGGTTATCTTGCAATCCCGAGATAATCGTCTCCATGCTCCAAATCCATTTTAAAGCCATTTTTAAGGCATTTCGCGCATACATGAAATGAACACATTTTTCTCCAAAACTATAACAGATGCAAGCTTGTCCTGTTTGGTGGAGATGATATTTAATAAAATAAGTAGAAATTCACTAAAAGTTTTGTTTGGTTATCTTGCAATCCCGAGATAATCGTCTCCATGCTCCAAATCCATTTTAAAGCCATTTTTAAGGCATTTCGCGCATACATGAAATTAACACATTTTTCTCCAAAACTATAACAGATGCAAGCTTGTCCTGTTTGGTGGAGATGATATTTAATAAAATAAGTAGAAATCCACTAAAAGTTTTGTTTGGTTATCTTGCAATCCCGAGATAATCGTCTCCATGCTCCAAATCCATTTTAAAGCCATTTCAAAGGCATTTTGCGCATACATGAAATGAACATATTTTTCTCCAAAACTATAACACATGCAAGCTTGTCCTGTTTGGTGGAGATGATATTTAATAAAATAAGTAGAAATCCACTAAAAGTTTTGTTTGGTTATCTTGCAATCCCGAGATAATCGTCTCCATGCTCCAAATCCATTTTAAAGCCATTTTTAAGGCATTTCGCGCATACATGAAATGAACACATTTTTCTCCAAAACTATAACAGATGCAAGCTTGTCCTGTTTGGTGGAGATGATATTTAATAAAATAAGTAGAAATCCACTAAAAGTTTTGTTTGGTTATCTTGCAATCCCGAGATAATTGTCTCCATGCTCCAAATCCATTTTAAAGCCATTTTAAGGCATTTCGCGCATACATGAAATGAACACATTTTTCTCCAAAACTATAACAGATGCAAGCTTGTCCTGTTTGGTGGAGATGATATTTAATAAAATAAGTAGAAATCCACTAAAAGTTTTGTTTGGTTATCTTGCAATCCCGAGATAATCGTCTCCATGCTCCAAATCCATTTTAAAGCCATTTTTAAGGCATTTCGCGCATACATGAAATGAACACATTTTTCTCCAAAACTATAACAGATGCAAGCTTGTCCTGTTTGGTGGAGATGATATTTAATAAAATAAGTAGAAATCCACTAAAAGTTTTGTTTGGTTATATTGCAATCCCGAGATAATCGTCTCCATGCTCCAAATCCATTTTAAAGCCATTTTTAAGACATTTCGTGCATACATGAAATTAACACATTTTTCTCCAAAACTATAACAGATGCAAGCTTGTCCTGTTTGGTGGAGATGATATTTAATAAAATAAGTAGAAATCCACTAAAAGTTTTGTTTGGTTATCTTGCAATCCCGAGATAATCGTCTCCATGCTCCAAGTCCATTTTAAAGCCATTTTTAAGGCATTTCGCGCATACATGAAATGAACACATTTTTCTCCAAAACTATAACAGATGCAAGCTTGTCCTGTTTGGTGGAGATGATATTTAATAAAATAAGTAGAAATCCACTAAAAGTTTTGTTTGGTTATCTTGCAATCCCGAGATAATCGTCTCCATGCTCCAAATCCATTTTAAAGCCATTTTTAAGGCATTTCGCGCATACATGAAATGAACACATTTTTCTCCAAAACTATAACAGATGCAAGCTTGTCCTGTTTGGTGGAGATGATATTTAATAAAATAAGTAGAAATCCACTAAAAGTTTTGTTTGGTTATCTTGCAATCCCGAGATAATCGTCTCCATGCTCCAAATCCATTTTAAAGCCATTTTTAAGGCATTTCGCGCATACATGAAATAAACACATTTTTCTCCAAAACTATAACAGATGCAAGCTTGTCCTGTTTGGTGGAGATGATATTTAATAAAATAAGTAGAAATCCACTAAAAGTTTTGTTTGGTTATCTTGCAATCCCGAGATAATCGTCTCCATGCTCCAAATCCATTTTAAAGCCATTTTTAAGGCATTTCGCGCATACATGAAATGAACACATTTTTCTCCAAAACTATAACAGATGCAAGCTTGTCCTGTTTGGTGGAGATAATATTTAATAAAATAAGTAGAAATCTACTAAAAGTTTCGTTTGTTTATATTGCCATCCTGAGATAATCGTCTCCATGCTCCAAATCCATTTTAAAGCCATTTCAAAGGCATTTTGCGCATACATGAAATGAACACATTTTTCTCCAAAACTATAACACATGCAAGCTTGTCCTGTTTGGTGGAGATGATATTTAATAAAATAAGTAGAAATCCACTAAAAGTTTTGTTTGGTTATCTTGCAATCCCGAGATAATCGTCTCCATGCTCCAAATCCATTTTAAAGCCATTTTTAAGGCATTTCGCGCATACATGAAATGAACACATTTTTCTCCAAAACTATAACAGATGCAAGCTTGTCCTGTTTGGTGGAGATGATATTTAATAAAATAAGTAGAAATCCACTAAAAGTTTTGTTTGGTTATCTTGCAATCCCGAGATAATCGTCTCCATGCTCCAAATCCATTTTAAAGCCATTTTTAAGGCATTTCGCGCATACATGAAATGAACACATTTTTCTCCAAAACTATAACAGATGCAAGCTTGTCCTGTTTGGTGGAGATGATATTTAATAAAATAAGTAGAAATCCACTAAAAGTTTTGTTTGGTTATCTTGCAATCCCGAGATAATCGTCTCCATGCTCCAAATCCATTTTAAAGCCATTTTTAAGGCATTTCGCGCATACATGAAATGAACACATTTTTCTCCAAAACTATAACAGATGCAAGCTTGTCCTGTTTGGTGGAGATGATATTTAATAAAATAAGTAGAATTCCACTAAAAGTTTTGTTTGGTTATCTTGCAATCCCGAGATAATCGTCTCCATGCTCCAAATCCATTTTAAAGCCATTTTTAAGGCATTTCGCGCATACATGAAATGAACACATTTTTCTCCAAAACTATAACAGATGCAAGCTTGTCCTGTTTGGTGGAGATGATATTTAATAAAATAAGTAGAAATCCACTAAACGTTTTGTTTGGTTATCTTGCAATCCCGAGATAATCGTCTCCATGCTCCAAATCCATTTTAAAGCCATTTTTAAGGCATTTCGCGCATACATGAAATGAACACATTTTTCTCGAAAACTATAACAGATGCAAGCTTGTCCTGTTTGGTGGAGATGATATTTAATAAAATAAGTAGAAATCCACTAAAAGTTTTGTTTGGTTATCTTGCAATCCCGAGATAATCGTCTCCATGCTCCAAATCCATTTTAAAGCCATTTCAAAGGCATTTTGCGCATACATGAAATGAACACATTTTTCTCCAAAACTATAACACATGCAAGCTTGTCCTGTTTGGTGGAGATGATATTTAATAAAATAAGTAGAAATCCACTAAAAGTTTTGTTTGGTTATCTTGCAATCCCGAGATAATCGTCTCCATGCTCCAAATCCATTTTAAAGCCATTTTTAAGGCATTTCGCGCATACATGAAATGAACACATTTTTCTCCAAAACTATAACAGATGCAAGCTTGTCCTGTTTGGTGGAGATGATATTTAATAAAATAAGTAGAAATCCACTAAAAGTTTTGTTTGGTTATCTTGCAATCCCGAGATAATCGTCTCCATGCTCCAAATCTATTTTAAAGCCATTTTTAAGGCATTTCGCGCATACATGAAATGAACACATTTTTCCCCAAAACTATAACAGATGCAAGCTTGTCCTATTTGGTGGAGATGATATTTAGTAAAATAAGTAGAAATCCACTAAAAGTTTTGTTTGGTTATCTTGCAATCCCGAGATAATCGTCTCCATGCTCCAAATCCATTTTAAAGCCATTTTTAAGGCATTTCGCGCATACATGAAATGAACACATTTTTCTCCAAAACTATAACAGATGCAAGCTTGTCCTGTTTGGTGGAGATGATATTTAATAAAATAAGTAGAAATCCACTAAAAGTTTTGTTTGGTTATATTGCAATCCCGAGATAATCGTCTCCATGCTCCAAATCCATTTTAAAGCCATTTTTAAGGCATTTCGCGCATACATGAAATGAACACATTTTTCTCCAAAACTATAACAGATGCAAGCTTGTCCTGTTTGGTGGAGATGATATTTAATAAAATAAGTAGAAATCCACTAAAAGTTTTGTTTGGTTATCTTGCAATCCCGAGATAATCGTCTCCATGCTCCAAGTCCATTTTAAAGCCATTTTTAAGGCATTTCGCGCATACATGAAATGAACACATTTTTCTCCAAAACTATAACAGATGCAAGCTTGTCCTGTTTGGTGGAGATGATATTTAATAAAATAAGTAGAAATCCACTAAAAGTTTTGTTTGGTTATCTTGCAATCCCGAGATAATCGTCTCCATGCTCCAAATCCATTTTAAAGCCATTTTTAAGGCATTTCGCGCATACATGAAATGAACACATTTTTCTCCAAAACTATAACAGATGCAAGCTTGTCCTGTTTGGTGGAGATGATATTTAATAAAATAAGTAGAAATCCACTAAAAGTTTTGTTTGGTTATCTTGCAATCCCGAGATAATCGTCTCCATGCTCCAAATCCATTTTAAAGCCATTTTTAAGGCATTTCGCGCATACATGAAATGAACACATTTTTCTCCAAAACTATAACAGATGCAAGCTTGTCCTGTTTGGTGGAGATGATATTTAATAAAATAAGTAGAAATCCACTAAAAGTTTTTTTTGGTTATCTTGCAATCCCGAGATAATCGTCTCCATGCTCCAAATCCATTTTAAAGCCATTTTTAAGGCATTTCACGCATACATGAAATGAACACATTTTTCTCCAAAACTATAACAGATGCAAGCTTGTCCTGTTTGGTGGAGATAATATTTAATAAAATAAGTAGAAATCTACTAAAAGTTTCGTTTGTTTATATTGCCATCCTGAGATAATCGTCTCCATGCTCCAAATCCATTTTAAAGCCATTTCAAAGGCATTTTGCGCATACATGAAATGAACACATTTTTCTCCAAAACTATAACACATGCAAGCTTGTCCTGTTTGGTGGAGATGATATTTAATAAAATAAGTAGAAATCCACTAAAAGTTTTGTTTGGTTATCTTGCAATCCCGAGATAATCGTCTCCATGCTCCAAATCCATTTTAAAGCCATTTTTAAGGCATTTCGCGCATACATGAAATGAACACATTTTTCTCCAAAACTATAACAGATGCAAGCTTGTCCTGTTTGGTGGAGATGATATTTAATAAAATAAGTAGAAATCCACTAAAAGTTTTGTTTGGTTATCTTGCAATCCCGAGATAATCGTCTCCATGCTCCAAATCCATTTTAAAGCCATTTTTAAGGCATTTCGCGCATACATGAAATGAACACATTTTTCTCCAAAACTATAACAGATGCAAGCTTGTCCTGTTTGGTGGAGATGATATTTAATAAAATAAGTAGAAATCCACTAAAAGTTTTGTTTGGTTATCTTGCAATCCCGAAATAATCGTCTCCATGCTCCAAATCTATTTTAAAGCCATTTCAAAGGCATTTTGCGCACACATGAAATGAACACATTTTTCTCCAAAACTATAACACATGCAAGCTTGTCCTGTTTGGTGGAGATGATATTTAATAAAATAAGTAGAAATCCACTAAAAGTTTTGTTTGGTTATCTTGCAATCCCGAGATAATCGTCTCCATGCTCCAAATCCATTTTAAAGCCATTTTTAAGGCATTTCGCGCATACATGAAATGAACACATTTTTCTCCAAAACTATAACAGATGCAAGCTTGTCCTGTTTGGTGGAGATAATATTTAATAAAATAAGTAGAAATCTACTAAAAGTTTCGTTTGTTTATATTGCCATCCTGAGATAATCGTCTCCATGCTCCAAATCCATTTTAAAGTCATTTTTAAGGCATTTCGCGCATACATGAAATGAACACATTTTTCTCCAAAACTATAACAGATGCAAGCTTGTCCTGTTTGGTGGAGATGATATTTAATAAAATAAGTAGAAATCTACTAAAAGTTTTGTTTGGTTATCTTGCAATCCCGATATAATCGTCTCCATGCTCCAAATCCATTTTAAAGCCATTTCAAAGGCATTTTGCGCATACATGAAATGAACACATTTTTCTCCAAAACTATAACACATGCAAGCTTGTCCTGTTTGGTGGAGATGATATTTAATAAAATAAGTAGAAATCCACTAAAAGTTTTGTTTGGTTATCTTGCAATCCCGAGATAATCGTCTCCATGCTCCAAATCCATTTTAAAGCCATTTTTAAGGCATTTCGCGCATACATGAAATGAACACATTTTTCTCCAAAACTATAACAGATGCAAGCTTGTCCTGTTTGGTGGAGATGATATTTAATAAAATAAGTAGAAATCCACTAAAAGTTTTGTTTGGTTATCTTGCAATCCCGAGATAATCGTCTCCATGCTCCAAATCCATTTTAAAGCCATTTTTAAGGCATTTCGCGCATACATGAAATGAACACATTTTTCTCCAAAACTATAACAGATGCAAGCTTGTCCTGTTTGGTGGAGATAATATTTAATAAAATAAGTAGAAATCTACTAAAAGTTTCGTTTGTTTATATTGCCATCCTGAGATAATCGTCTCCATGCTCCAAATCCATTTTAAAGCCATTTCAAAGGCATTTTGCGCATACATGAAATGAACACATTTTTCTCCAAAACTATAACACATGCAAGCTTGTCCTGTTTGGTGGAGATGATATTTAATAAAATAAGTAGAAATCCACTAAAAGTTTTGTTTGGTTATCTTGCAATCCCGAGATAATCGTCTCCTTGCTCCAAATCCATTTTAAAGCCATTTTTAAGGCATTTCGCGCATACATGAAATGAACACATTTTTCTCCAAAACTATAACAGATGCAAGCTTGTCCTGTTTGGTGGAGATGATATTTAATAAAATAAGTAGAAATCCACTAAAAGTTTTGTTTGGTTATCTTGCAATCCCGAGATAATCGTCTCCATGCTCCAAATCTATTTTAAAGCCATTTCAAAGGCATTTTGCGCATACATGAAATGAACACATTTTTCTCCAAAACTATAACACATGCAAGCTTGTCCTGTTTGGTGGAGATGATATTTAATAAAATAAGTAGAAATCCACTAAAAGTTTTGTTTGGTTATCTTGCAATCCCGAGATAATCGTCTCCATGCTCCAAATCCATTTTAAAGCCATTTTTAAGGCATTTCGCGCATACATGAAATGAACACATTTTTCTCCAAAACTATAACAGATGCAAGCTTGTCCTGTTTGGTGGAGATAATATTTAATAAAATAAGTAGAAATCTACTAAAAGTTTCGTTTGTTTATATTGCCATCCTGAGATAATCGTCTCCATGCTCCAAATCCATTTTAAAGCCATTTCAAAGGCATTTTGCGCATACATGAAATGAACACATTTTTCTCCAAAACTATAACACATGCAAGCTTGTCCTGTTTGGTGGAGATGATATTTAATAAAATAAGTAGAAATCCACTAAAAGTTTTGTTTGGTTATCTTGCAATCCCGAGATAATCGTCTCCATGCTCCAAATCCATTTTAAAGCCATTTTTAAGGCATTTCGCGCATACATGAAATGAACACATTTTTCTCCAAAACTATAACAGATGCAAGCTTGTCCTGTTTGGTGGAGATGATATTTAATAAAATAAGTAGAAATCCACTAAAAGTTTTGTTTGGTTATCTTGCAATCCCGAGATAATCGTCTCCATGCTCCAAATCCATTTTAAAGCCATTTTTAAGGCATTTCGCGCATACATGAAATGAACACATTTTTCTCCAAAACTATAACAGATGCAAGCTTGTCCTGTTTGGTGGAGATGATATTTAATAAAATAAGTAGAAATCCAGTAAAAGTTTTGTTTGGTTATCTTGCAATCCCGAGATAATCGTCTCCATGCTCCAAATCCATTTTAAAGTCATTTTTAAGGCATTTCGCGCATACATGAAATGAACACATTTTTCTCCAAAACTATAACAGATGCAAGCTTGTCCTGTTTGGTGGAGATGATATTTAATAAAATAAGTAGAAATCTACTAAAAGTTTTGTTTGGTTATCTTGCAATCCCGAGATAATCGTCTCCATGCTCCAAATCCATTTTAAAGCCATTTCAAAGGCATTTTGCGCATACATGAAATGAACACATTTTTCTCCAAAACTATAACACATGCAAGCTTGTCCTGTTTGGTGGAGATGATATTTAATAAAATAAGTAGAAATCCACTAAAAGTTTTGTTTGGTTATCTTGCAATCCCGAGATAATCGTCTCCATGCTCCAAATCCATTTTAAAGCCATTTTTAAGGCATTTCGCGCATACATGAAATGAACACATTTTTCTCCAAAACTATAACAGATGCAAGCTTGTCCTGTTTGGTGGAGATGATATTTAATAAAATAAGTAGAAATCCACTAAAAGTTTTGTTTGGTTATCTTGCAATCCCGAGATAATCGTCTCCATGCTCCAAATCCATTTTAAAGCCATTTTTAAGGCATTTCGCGCATACATGAAATGAACACATTTTTCTCCAAAACTATAACAGATGCAAGCTTGTCCTGTTTGGTGGAGATGATATTTAATAAAATAAGTAGAAATCCACTAAAAGTTTTGTTTGTTTATCTTGCAATCCCGAGATAATCGTCTCCATGCTCCAAATCCATTTTAAAGCCATTTTTAAGGCATTTCGCGCATACATGAAATGAACACATTTTTCTCCAAAACTATAACAGATGCAAGCTTGTCCTGTTTGGTGGAGATGATATTTAATAAAATAAGTAGAAATCCACTAAAAGTTTTGTTTGGTTATATTGCAATCCCGAGATAATCGTCTCCATGCTCCAAATCCATTTTAAAGCCATTTTTAAGGCATTTCGCACATACATGAAATGAACACATTTTTCTCCAAAACTATAACAGATGCAAGCTTGTCCTGTTTGGTGGAGATGATATTTAATAAAATAAGTAGAAATCCACTAAAAGTTTTGTTTGGTTATCTTGCAATCCCGAGATAATCGTCTCCATGCTCCAAATCCATTTTAAAGCCATTTTTAAGGCATTTCGCGCATACATGAAATGAACACATTTTTCTCCAAAACTATAACAGATGCAAGCTTGTCCTGTTTGGTGGAGATGATATTTAATAAAATAAGTAGAAATCTACTAAAAGTTTTGTTTGGTTATCTTGCAATCCCGAGATAATCGTCTCCATGCTCCAAATCCATTTTAAAGCCATTTTTAAGGCATTTCGCGCATACATGAAATGAACACATTTTTCTCCAAAACTATAACAGATGCAAGCTTGTCCTGTTTGGTGGAGATGATATTTAATAAAATAAGTAGAAATCCACTAAAAGTTTTGTTTGGTTATCTTGCAATCCCGAGATAATCGTCTCCATGCTCCAAATCCATTTTAAAGCCATTTTTAAGGCATTTCGCGCATACATGAAATGAACACATTTTTCTCCAAAACTATAACAGATGTAAGCTTGTCCTGTTTGGTGGAGATGATATTTAATAAAATAAGTAGAAATCCACTAAAAGTTTTGTTTGGTTATCTTGCAATCCCGAGATAATCGTCTCCATGCTCCAAATCCATTTTAAAGCCATTTTTAAGGCATTTCGCGCATACATGAAATGAACACATTTTTCTCCAAAACTATAACAGATGCAAGCTTGTCCTGTTTGGTGGAGATGATATTTAATAAAATAAGTAGAAATCCACTAAAAGTTTTGTTTGGTTATCTTGCAATCCCGAGATAATCGTCTCCATGCTCCAAATCCATTTTAAAGCCATTTTTAAGGCATTTCGCGCATACATGAAATGAACACATTTTTCTCCAAAACTATAACAGATGCAAGCTTGTCCTGTTTGGTGGAGATGATATTTAATAAAATAAGTAGAAATCCACTAAAAGTTTTGTTTGGTTATATTGCAATCCCGAGATAATCGTCTCCATGCTCCAAATCCATTTTAAAGCCATTTTTAAGGCATTTCGCGCATACATGAAATGAACACATTTTTCTCCAAAACTATAACAGATGCAAGCTTGTCCTGTTTGGTGGAGATGATATTTAATAAAATAAGTAGAAATCCACTAAAAGTTTTGTTTGGTTATCTTGCAATCCCGAGATAATCGTCTCCATGCTCCAAATCCATTTTAAAGCCATTTTTAAGGCATTTCGCGCATACATGAAATGAACACATTTTTCTCCAAAACTATAACAGATGCAAGCTTGTCCTGTTTGGTGGAGATAATATTTAATAAAATAAGTAGAAATCTACTAAAAGTTTCGTTTGTTTATATTGCCATCCTGAGATAATCGTCTCCATGCTCCAAATCCATTTTAAAGCCATTTCAAAGGCATTTTGCGCATACATGAAATGAACACATTTTTCTCCAAAACTTTAACAGATGCAAGCTTGTCCTGTTTGGTGGAGATGATATTTAATAAAATAAGTAGAAATCCACTAAAAGTTTTGTTTGGTTATCTTGCAATCCCGAGATAATCGTCTCCATGCTCCAAATCCATTTTAAAGCCATTTTTAAGGCATTTCGCGCATACATGAAATGAACACATTTTTCTCCAAAACTATAACAGATGCAAGCTTGTCCTGTTTGGTGGAGATGATATTTAATAAAATAAGTAGAAATCCACTAAAAGTTTTGTTTGGTTATCTTGCAATCCCGAGATAATCGTCTTCATGCTCCAAATCCATTTTAAAGCCATTTTTAAGGCATTTCGCGCATACATGAAATGAACACATTTTTCTCCAAAACTTTAACAGATGCAAGCTTGTCCTGTTTGGTGGAGATGATATTTAATAAAATAAGTAGAAATCCACTAAAAGTTTTGTTTGGTTATCTTGCAATCCCGAGATAATCGTCTCCATGCTCCAAATCCATTTTAAAGCCATTTTTAAGGCATTTCGCGCATACATGAAATGAACACATTTTTCTCCAAAACTATAACAGATGCAAGCTTGTCCTGTTTGGTGGAGATGATATTTAATAAAATAAGTAGAAATCCACTAAAAGTTTTGTTTGGTTATCTTGCAATCCCGAGATAATCGTCTCCATGCTCCAAATCCATTTTAAAGCCATTTTTAAGGCATTTCGCGCATACATGAAATGAACACATTTTTCTCCAAAACTATAACAGATGCAAGCTTGTCCTGTTTGGTGGAGATGATATTTAATAAAATAAGTAGAAATCCACTAAAAGTTTTGTTTGGTTATCTTGCAATCCCGAGATAATCGTCTCCATGCTCCAAATCCATTTTAAAGCCATTTTTAAGGCATTTCGCGCATACATGAAATGAACACATTTTTCTCCAAAACTATAACAGATGCAAGCTTGTCCTGTTTGGTGGAGATAATATTTAATAAAATAAGTAGAAATCTACTAAAAGTTTCGTTTGTTTATATTGCCATCCTGAGATAATCGTCTCCATGCTCCAAATCCATTTTAAAGCCATTTTTAAGGCATTTCGCGCATACATGAAATGAACACATTTTTCTCCAAAACTATAACAGATGCAAGCTTGTCCTGTTTGGTGGAGATATTTAATAAAATAAGTAGAAATCCACTAAAAGTTTTGTTTGGTTATCTTGCAATCCCGAGATAATCGTCTCCATGCTCCAAATCCATTTTAAAGCCATTTTTAAGGCATTTCGCGCATACATGAAATGAACACATTTTTCTCCAAAACTATAACAGATGCAAGCTTGTCCTGTTTGGTGGAGATAATATTTAATAAAATAAGTAGAAATCTACTAAAAGTTTCGTTTGTTTATATTGCCATCCTGAGATAATCGTCTCCATGCTCCAAATCCATTTTAAAGCCATTTCAAAGGCATTTTGCGCATACATGAAATGAACACATTTTTCTCCAAAACTATAACACATGCAAGCTTGTCCTGTTTGGTGGAGATGATATTTAATAAAATAAGTAGAAATCCACTAAAAGTTTTGTTTGGTTATCTTGCAATCCCGAGATAATCGTCTCCATGCTCCAAATCCATTTTAAAGCCATTTTTAAGGCATTTCGCGCATACATGAAATGAACACATTTTTCTCCAAAACTATAACAGATGCAAGCTTGTCCTGTTTGGTGGAGATGATATTTAATAAAATAAGTAGAAATCCACTAAAATTTTTGTTTGGTTATCTTGCAATCCCGAGATAATCGTCTTCATGCTCCAAATCCATTTTAAAGCCATTTTTAAGGCATTTCGCGCATACATGAAATGAACACATTTTTCTCCAAAACTATAACAGATGCAAGCTTGTCCTGTTTGGTGGAGATGATATTTAATAAAATAAGTAGAAATCCACTAAAAGTTTTGTTTGGTTATCTTGCAATCCCGAGATAATCGTCTCCATGCTCCAAATCCATTTTAAAGCCATTTTTAAGGCATTTCGTGCATACATGAAATGAACACATTTTTCTCCAAAACTATAACAGATGCAAGCTTGTCCTGTTTGGTGGAGATGATATTTAATAAAATAAGTAGAAATCCACTAAAAGTTTTGTTTGGTTATCTTGCAATCCCGAGATAATCGTCTCCATGCTCCAAATCCATTTTAAAGCCATTTCAAAGGCATTTTGCGCATACATGAAATGAACACATTTTTCTCCAAAACTATAACACATGCAAGCTTGTCCTGTTTGGTGGAGATGATATTTAATAAAATAAGTAGAAATCCACTAAAAGTTTTGTTTGGTTATCTTGCAATCCCGAGATAATCGTCTCCATGCTCCAAATCCATTTTAAAGCCATTTTTAAGGCATTTCGCGCATACATGAAATGAACACATTTTCTCCAAAACTATAACAGATGCAAGCTTGTCCTGTTTGGTGGAGATGATATTTAATAAAATAAGTAGAAATCCACTAAAAGTTTTGTTTGGTTATCTTGCAATCCCGAGATAATCGTCTCCATGCTCCAAATCCATTTTAAAGCCATTTTTAAGGCATTTCGCGCATACATGAAATGAACACATTTTTCTCCAAAACTATAACAGATGCAAGCTTGTCCTGTTTGGTGGAGATGATATTTAATAAAATAAGTAGAAATCCACTAAACGTTTTGTTTGGTTATCTTGCAATCCCGAGATAATCGTCTCCATGCTCCAAATCCATTTTAAAGTCATTTTTAAGGCATTTCGCGCATTCATGAAATGAACACATTTTTCTCCAAAACTATAACAGATGCAAGCTTGTCCTGTTTGGTGGAGATGATATTTAATAAAATAAGTAGAAATCCACTAAAAGTTTTGTTTGGTTATATTGCAATCCCGAGATAATCGTCTCCATGCTCCAAATCCATTTTAAAGCCATTTTTAAGGCATTTCGCGCATACATGAAATGAACACATTTTTCTCCAAAACTATAACAGATGCAAGCTTGTCCTGTTTGGTGGAGATGATATTTAATAAAATAAGTAGAAATCCACTAAAAGTTTTGTTTGGTTATCTTGCAATCCCGAGATAATCGTCTCCATGCTCCAAATCCATTTTAAAGCCATTTTTAAGGCATTTCGCGCATACATGAAATGAACACATTTTTCTCCAAAACTATAACAGATGCAAGCTTGTCCTGTTTGGTGGAGATGATATTTAATAAAATAAGTAGAAATCCACTAAAAGTTTTGTTTGGTTATCTTGCAATCCCGAGATAATCGTCTCCATGCTCCAAATCCATTTTAAAGCCATTTTTAAGGCATTTCGCGCATACATGAAATGAACACATTTTTCTCCAAAACTATAACAGATGCAAGCTTGTCCTGTTTGGTGGAGATGATATTTAATAAAATAAGTAGAAATCCACTAAAAGTTTTGTTTGGTTATCTTGCAATCCCGAGATAATCGTCTCCATGCTCCAAATCCATTTTAAAGCCATTTCAAAGGCATTTTGCGCATACATGAAATGAACACATTTTTCTCCAAAACTATAACACATGCAAGCTTGTCCTGTTTGGTGGAGATGATATTTAATAAAATAAGTAGAAATCCACTAAAAGTTTTGTTTGGTTATCTTGCAATCCCGAGATAATCGTCTCCATGCTCCAAATCCATTTTAAAGCCATTTTTAAGGCATTTCGCGCATACATGAAATGAACACATTTTCTCCAAAACTATAACAGATGCAAGCTTGTCCTGTTTGGTGGAGATGATATTTAATAAAATAAGTAGAAATCCACTAAAAGTTTTGTTTGGTTATCTTGCAATCCCGAGATAATCGTCTCCATGCTCCAAATCCATTTTAAAGCCATTTTTAAGGCATTTCGCGCATACATGAAATGAACACATTTTTCTCCAAAACTATAACAGATGCAAGCTTGTCCTGTTTGGTGGAGATGATATTTAATAAAATAAGTAGAAATCCACTAAACGTTTTGTTTGGTTATCTTGCAATCCCGAGATAATCGTCTCCATGCTCCAAATCCATTTTAAAGTCATTTTTAAGGCATTTCGCGCATTCATGAAATGAACACATTTTTCTCCAAAACTATAACAGATGCAAGCTTGTCCTGTTTGGTGGAGATGATATTTAATAAAATAAGTAGAAATCCACTAAAAGTTTTGTTTGGTTATATTGCAATCCCGAGATAATCGTCTCCATGCTCCAAATCCATTTTAAAGCCATTTTTAAGGCATTTCGCGCATACATGAAATGAACACATTTTTCTCCAAAACTATAACAGATGCAAGCTTGTCCTGTTTGGTGGAGATGATATTTAATAAAATAAGTAGAAATCCACTAAAAGTTTTGTTTGGTTATCTTGCAATCCCGAGATAATCGTCTCCATGCTCCAAATCCATTTTAAAGCCATTTTTAAGGCATTTCGCGCATACATGAAATGAACACATTTTTCTCCAAAACTATAACAGATGCAAGCTTGTCCTGTTTGGTGGAGATGATATTTAATAAAATAAGTAGAAATCCACTAAAAGTTTTGTTTGGTTATCTTGCAATCCCGAGATAATCGTCTCCATGCTCCAAATCCATTTTAAAGCCATTTTTAAGGCATTTCGCGCATACATGAAATGAACACATTTTTCTCCAAAACTATAACAGATGCAAGCTTGTCCTGTTTGGTGGAGATAATATTTAATAAAATAAGTAGAAATCTACTAAAAGTTTCGTTTGTTTATATTGCCATCCTGAGATAATCGTCTCCATGCTCCAAATCCATTTTAAAGCCATTTTTAAAGCATTTTGCGCATACATGAAATGAACACATTTTTCTCCAAAACTATAACACATGCAAGCTTGTCCTGTTTGGTGGAGATGATATTTAATAAAATAAGTAGAAATCCACTAAAAGTTTTGTTTGGTTATCTTGCAATCCCGAGATAATCGTCTCCATGCTCCAAATCCATTTTAAAGCCATTTTTAAGGCATTTCGCGCATACATGAAATGAACACATTTTTCTCCAAAACTATAACAGATGCAAGCTTGTCCTGTTTGGTGGAGATGATATTTAATAAAATAAGTAGAAATCCACTAAAAGTTTTGTTTGGTTATCTTGCAATCCCGAGATAATCGTCTCCATGCTCCAAATCCATTTTAAAGCCATTTTTAAGGCATTTCGCGCATACATGAAATGAACACATTTTTCTCCAAAACTATAACAGATGCAAGCTTGTCCTGTTTGGTGGAGATGATATTTAATAAAATAAGTAGAAATCCACTAAAAGTTTTGTTTGGTTATCTTGCAATTCCGAGATAATCGTCTCCATGCTCCAAATCCATTTTAAAGCCATTTTTAAGGCATTTCGCGCATACATGAAATGAACACATTTTTCTCCAAAACTATAACAGATGCAAGCTTGTCCTGTTTGGTGGAGATGATATTTAATAAAATAAGTAGAAATCCACTAAAAGTTTTGTTTGGTTATCTTGCAATCCCGAGATAATCGTCTCCATGCTCCAAATCCATTTTAAAGCCATTTTTAAGGCATTTCGCGCATACATGAAATGAACACATTTTCTCCAAAACTATAACAGATGCAAGCTTGTCCTGTTTGGTGGAGATGATATTTAATAAAATAAGTAGAAATCCACTAAAAGTTTTGTTTGGTTATCTTGCAATCCCGAGATAATCGTCTCCATGCTCCAAATCCATTTTAAAGCCATTTTTAAGGCATTTCGCGCATACATGAAATGAACACATTTTTCTCCAAAACTATAACAGATGCAAGCTTGTCCTGTTTGGTGGAGATGATATTTAATAAAATAAGTAGAAATCCACTAAAAGTTTTGTTTGGTTATATTGCAATCCCGAGATAATCGTCTCCATGCTCCAAATCCATTTTAAAGCCATTTTTAAGGCATTTCGCGCATACATGAAATGAACACATTTTTCTCCAAAACTATAACAGATGCAAGCTTGTCCTGTTTGGTGGAGATGATATTTAATAAAATAAGTAGAAATCCACTAAAAGTTTTGTTTGGTTATATTGCAATCCCGAGATAATCGTCTCCATGCTCCAAATCCATTTTAAAGCCATTTTTAAGGCATTTCGCGCATACATGAAATGAACACATTTTTCTCCAAAACTATAACAGATGCAAGCTTGTCCTGTTTGGTGGAGATGATATTTAATAAAATAAGTAGAAATCCACTAAAAGTTTTGTTTGGTTATCTTGCAATCCCGAGATAATCGTCTCCATGCTCCAAATCCATTTTAAAGCCATTTTTAAGGCATTTCGCGCATACATGAAATGAACACATTTTTCTCCAAAACTATAACAGATGCAAGCTTGTCCTGTTTGGTGGAGATAATATTTAATAAAATAAGTAGAAATCTACTAAAAGTTTCGTTTGTTTATATTGCCATCCTGAGATAATCGTCTCCATGCTCCAAATCCATTTTAAAGCCATTTCAAAGGCATTTTGCGCATACATGAAATGAACACATTTTTCTCCAAAACTATAACACATGCAAGCTTGTCCTGTTTGGTGGAGATGATATTTAATTAAATAAGTAGAAATCCACTACAAGTTTTGTTTGGTTATCTTGCAATCCCGAGATAATCGTCTCCATGCTCCAAATCCATTTTAAAGCCATTTTTAAGGCATTTCGCGCATACATGAAATGAACACATTTTTCTCCAAAACTATAACAGATGCAAGCTTGTCCTGTTTGGTGGAGATGATATTTAATAAAATAAGTAGAAATCCACTAAAAGTTTTGTTTGGTTATCTTGCAATCCCGAGATAATCGTCTCCATGCTCCAAATCCATTTTAAAGCCATTTTTAAGGCATTTCGCGCATACATGAAATGAACACATTTTTCTCCAAAACTATAACAGATGCAAGCTTGTCCTGTTTGGTGGAGATGATATTTAATAAAATAAGTAGAAATCCACTAAACGTTTTGTTTGGTTATCTTGCAATCCCGAGATAATCGTCTCCATGCTCCAAATCCATTTTAAAGCCATTTTTAAGGCATTTCGCGCATACATGAAATGAACACATTTTTCTCGAAAACTATAACAGATGCAAGCTTGTCCTGTTTGGTGGAGATGATATTTAATAAAATAAGTAGAAATCCACTAAAAGTTTTGTTTGGTTATCTTGCAATCCCGAGATAATCGTCTCCATGCTCCAAATCCATTTTAAAGCCATTTTTAAGGCATTTCGCGCATACATGAAATGAACACATTTTTCTCCAAAACTATAACAGATGCAAGCTTGTCCTGTTTGGTGGAGATGATATTTAATAAAATAAGTAGAAATCCACTAAAAGTTTTGTTTGGTTATCTTGCAATCCCGAGATAATCGTCTCCATGCTCCAAGTCCATTTTAAAGCCATTTTTAAGGCATTTCGCGCATACATGAAATGAACACATTTTTCTCCAAAACTATAACAGATGCAAGCTTGTCCTGTTTGGTGGAGATGATATTTAATAAAATAAGTAGAAATCCACTAAAAGTTTTGTTTGGTTATCTTGCAATCCCGAGATAATCGTCTCCATGCTCCAAATCCATTTTAAAGCCATTTTTAAGGCATTTCGCGCATACATGAAATGAACACATTTTTCTCCAAAACTATAACAGATGCAAGCTTGTCCTGTTTGGTGGAGATGATATTTAATAAAATAAGTAGAAATCCACTAAAAGTTTTGTTTGGTTATCTTGCAATCCCGAGATAATCGTCTCCATGCTCCAAATCCATTTTAAAGCCATTTTTAAGGCATTTCGCGCATACATGAAATGAACACATTTTTCTCCAAAACTATAACAGATGCAAGCTTGTCCTGTTTGGTGGAGATGATATTTAATAAAATAAGTAGAAATCCACTAAAAGTTTTGTTTGGTTATCTTGCAATCCCGAGATAATCGTCTCCATGCTCCAAATCCATTTTAAAGCCATTTTTAAGGCATTTCGCGCATACATGAAATGAACACATTTTTCTCCAAAACTATAACAGATGCAAGCTTGTCCTGTTTGGTGGAGATGATATTTAATAAAATAAGTAGAAATCCACTAAAAGTTTTGTTTGGTTATCTTGCAATCCCGAGATAATCGTCTCCATGCTCCAAATCCATTTTAAAGCCATTTTTAAGGCATTTCGCGCATACATGAAATGAACACATTTTTCTCCAAAACTATAACAGATGCAAGCTTGTCCTGTTTGGTGGAGATAATATTTAATAAAATAAGTAGAAATCTACTAAAAGTTTCGTTTGTTTATATTGCCATCCTGAGATAATCGTCTCCATGCTCCAAATCCATTTTAAAGCCATTTTTAAGGCATTTTGCGCATACATGAAATGAACACATTTTTCTCCAAAACTATAACACATGCAAGCTTGTCCTGTTTGGTGGAGATGATATTTAATAAAATAAGTAGAAATCCACTAAAAGTTTTGTTTGGTTATCTTGCAATCCCGAGATAATCGTCTCCATGCTCCAAATCCATTTTAAAGCCATTTTTAAGGCATTTCGCGCATACATGAAATGAACACATTTTTCTCCAAAACTATAACAGATGCAAGCTTGTCCTGTTTGGTGGAGATGATATTTAATAAAATAAGTAGAAATCCACTAAAAGTTTTGTTTGGTTATCTTGCAATCCCGAGATAATCGTCTCCATGCTCCAAATCCATTTTAAAGCCATTTTTAAGGCATTTCGCGCATACATGAAATGAACACATTTTTCTCCAAAACTATAACAGATGCAAGCTTGTCCTGTTTGGTGGAGATGATATTTAATAAAATAAGTAGAAATCCACTAAAAGTTTTGTTTGGTTATCTTGCAATCCCGAGATAATCGTCTCCATGCTCCAAATCCATTTTAAAGCCATTTTTAAGGCATTTCGCGCATACATGAAATGAACACATTTTTCTCCAAAACTATAACAGATGCAAGCTTGTCCTGTTTGGTGGAGATGATATTTAATAAAATAAGTAGAAATCCACTAAAAGTTTTGTTTGGTTATCTTGCAATCCCGAGATAATCGTCTCCATGCTCCAAATCCATTTTAAAGCCATTTTTAAGGCATTTCGCGCATACATGAAATGAACACATTTTCTCCAAAACTATAACAGATGCAAGCTTGTCCTGTTTGGTGGAGATGATATTTAATAAAATAAGTAGAAATCCACTAAAAGTTTTGTTTGGTTATCTTGCAATCCCGAGATAATCGTCTCCATGCTCCAAATCCATTTTAAAGCCATTTTTAAGGCATTTCGCGCATACATGAAATGAACACATTTTTCTCCAAAACTATAACAGATGCAAGCTTGTCCTGTTTGGTGGAGATGATATTTAATAAAATAAGTAGAAATCCACTAAAAGTTTTGTTTGGTTATATTGCAATCCCGAGATAATCGTCTCCATGCTCCAAATCCATTTTAAAGCCATTTTTAAGGCATTTCGCGCATACATGAAATGAACACATTTTTCTCCAAAACTATAACAGATGCAAGCTTGTCCTGTTTGGTGGAGATGATATTTAATAAAATAAGTAGAAATCCACTAAAAGTTTTGTTTGGTTATATTGCAATCCCGAGATAATCGTCTCCATGCTCCAAATCCATTTTAAAGCCATTTTTAAGGCATTTCGCGCATACATGAAATGAACACATTTTTCTCCAAAACTATAACAGATGCAAGCTTGTCCTGTTTGGTGGAGATGATATTTAATAAAATAAGTAGAAATCCACTAAAAGTTTTGTTTGGTTATCTTGCAATCCCGAGATAATCGTCTCCATGCTCCAAATCCATTTTGAAGCCATTTTTAAGGCATTTCGCGCATACATGAAATGAACACATTTTTCTCCAAAACTATAACAGATGCAAGCTTGTCCTGTTTGGTGGAGATAATATTTAATAAAATAAGTAGAAATCTACTAAAAGTTTCGTTTGTTTATATTGCCATCCTGAGATAATCGTCTCCATGCTCCAAATCCATTTTAAAGCCATTTCAAAGGCATTTTGCGCATACATGAAATGAACACATTTTTCTCCAAAACTATAACACATGCAAGCTTGTCCTGTTTGGTGGAGATGATATTTAATTAAATAAGTAGAAATCCACTACAAGTTTTGTTTGGTTATCTTGCAATCCCGAGATAATCGTCTCCATGCTCCAAATCCATTTTAAAGCCATTTTTAAGGCATTTCGCGCATACATGAAATGAACACATTTTTCTCCAAAACTATAACAGATGCAAGCTTGTCCTGTTTGGTGCAGATGATATTTAATAAAATAAGTAGAAATCCACTAAAAGTTTTGTTTGGTTATCTTGCAATCCCGAGATAATCGTCTCCATGCTCCAAATCCATTTTAAAGCCATTTTTAAGGCATTTCGCGCATACATGAAATGAACACATTTTTCTCCAAAACTATAACAGATGCAAGCTTGTCCTGTTTGGTGGAGATGATATTTAATAAAATAAGTAGAAATCCACTAAACGTTTTGTTTGGTTATCTTGCAATCCCGAGATAATCGTCTCCATGCTCCAAATCCATTTTAAAGCCATTTTTAAGGCATTTCGCGCATACATGAAATGAACACATTTTTCTCGAAAACTATAACAGATGCAAGCTTGTCCTGTTTGGTGGAGATG
Source organism: Anomaloglossus baeobatrachus (assembly GCF_048569485.1). Lineage (NCBI taxonomy): Eukaryota > Metazoa > Chordata > Amphibia > Anura > Aromobatidae > Anomaloglossus > Anomaloglossus baeobatrachus. The sequence goes on along the minus strand of NW_027444491.1, from coordinate 60,751 downwards.
ATATTTAATAAAATAAGTAGAAATCCACTAAAAGTTTTGTTTGGTTATCTTGCAATCCCGAGATAATCGTCTCCATGCTCCAAATCCATTTTAAAGCCATTTTTAAGGCATTTCGCGCATACATGAAATGAACACATTTTTCTCCAAAACTATAACAGATGCAAGCTTGTCCTGTTTGGTGGAGATGATATTTAATAAAATAAGTAGAAATCCACTAAAAGTTTTGTTTGGTTATCTTGCAATCCCGAGATAATCGTCTCCATGCTCCAAGTCCATTTTAAAGCCATTTTTAAGGCATTTCGCGCATACATGAAATGAACACATTTTTCTCCAAAACTATAACAGATGCAAGCTTGTCCTGTTTGGTGGAGATGATATTTAATAAAATAAGTAGAAATCCACTAAAAGTTTTGTTTGGTTATCTTGCAATCCCGAGATAATCGTCTCCATGCTCCAAATCCATTTTAAAGCCATTTTTAAGGCATTTCGCGCATACATGAAATGAACACATTTTTCTCCAAAACTATAACAGATGCAAGCTTGTCCTGTTTGGTGGAGATGATATTTAATAAAATAAGTAGAAATCCACTAAAAGTTTTGTTTGGTTATCTTGCAATCCCGAGATAATCGTCTCCATGCTCCAAATCCATTTTAAAGCCATTTTTAAGGCATTTCGCGCATACATGAAATGAACACATTTTTCTCCAAAACTATAACAGATGCAAGCTTGTCCTGTTTGGTGGAGATAATATTTAATAAAATAAGTAGAAATCTACTAAAAGTTTCGTTTGTTTATATTGCCATCCTGAGATAATCGTCTCCATGCTCCAAATCCATTTTAAAGCCATTTCAAAGGCATTTTGCGCATACATGAAATGAACACATTTTTCTCCAAAACTATAACACATGCAAGCTTGTCCTGTTTGGTGGAGATGATATTTAATAAAATAAGTAGAAATCCACTAAAAGTTTTGTTTGGTTATCTTGCAATCCCGAGATAATCGTCTCCATGCTCCAAATCCATTTTAAAGCCATTTTTAAGGCATTTCGCGCATACATGAAATGAACACATTTTTCTCCAAAACTATAACAGATGCAAGCTTGTCCTGTTTGGTGGAGATGATATTTAATAAAATAAGTAGAAATCCACTAAACGTTTTGTTTGGTTATCTTGCAATCCCGAGATAATCGTCTCCATGCTCCAAATCCATTTTAAAGCCATTTTTAAGGCATTTCGCGCATACATGAAATGAACACATTTTTCTCGAAAACTATAACAGATGCAAGCTTGTCCTGTTTGGTGGAGATGATATTTAATAAAATAAGTAGAAATCCACTAAACGTTTTGTTTGGTTATCTTGCAATCCCGAGATAATCGTCTCCATGCTCCAAATCCATTTTAAAGCCATTTTTAAGGCATTTCGCGCATACATGAAATGAACACATTTTTCTCGAAAACTATAACAGATGCAAGCTTGTCCTGTTTGGTGGAGATGATACTTAATAAAATAAGTAGAAATCCACTAAAAGTTTTGTTTGGTTGTCTTGCAATCCCGAGATAATCGTCTCCATGCTCCAAATCCATTTTAAAGCCATTTTTAAGGCATTTCGCGCATACATGAAATGAACACATTTTTCTCCAAAACTATAACAGATGCAAGCTTGTCCTGTTTGGTGGAGATGATATTTAATAAAATAAGTAGAAATCCACTAAAAGTTTTGTTTGGTTATCTTGCAATCCCGAGATAATCGTCTCCATGCTCCAAGTCCATTTTAAAGCCTTTTTTAAGGCATTTCGCGCATACATGAAATGAACACATTTTTCTCCAAAACTATAACAGATGCAAGCTTGTCCTGTTTGGTGGAGATGATATTTAATAAAATAAGTAGAAATCCACTAAAAGTTTTGTTTGGTTATCTTGCAATCCCGAGATAATCGTCTCCATGCTCCAAATCCATTTTAAAGCCATTTTTAAGGCATTTCGCGCATACATGAAATGAACACATTTTTCTCCAAAACTATAACAGATGCAAGCTTGTCCTGTTTGGTGGAGATGATATTTAATAAAATAAGTAGAAATCCACTAAAAGTTTTGTTTGGTTATCTTGCAATCCCGACATAATCGTCTCCATGCTCCAAATCCATTTTAAAGCCATTTTTAAGGCATTTCGCGCATACATGAAATGAACACATTTTTCTCCAAAACTATAACAGATGCAAGCTTGTCCTGTTTGGTGGAGATGATATTTAATAAACTAAGTAGAAATCCACTAAAAGTTTTTTTTGGTTATCTTGCAATCCCGAGATAATCGTCTCCATGCTCCAAATCCATTTTAAAGCCATTTTTAAGGCATTTCGCGCATACATGAAATGAACACATTTTTCTCCAAAACTATAACAGATGCAAGCTTGTCCTGTTTGGTGGAGATGATATTTAATAAAATAAGTAGAAATCCACTAAAAGTTTTGTTTGGTTATCTTGCAATCCCGAGATAATCGTCTCCATGCTCCAAATCCATTTTAAAGCCATTTTTAAGGCATTTCGCGCATACATGAAATGAACACATTTTTCTCCAAAACTATAACAGATGCAAGCTTGTCCTGTTTGGTGGAGATAATATTTAATAAAATAAGTAGAAATCTACTAAAAGTTTCGTTTGTTTATATTGCCATCCTGAGATAATCGTCTCCATGCTCCAAATCCATTTTAAAGCCATTTCAAAGGCATTTTGCGCATACATGAAATGAACACATTTTTCTCCAAAACTATAACACATGCAAGCTTGTCCTGTTTGGTGGAGATGATATTTAATAAAATAAGTAGAAATCCACTAAAAGTTTTGTTTGGTTATCTTGCAATCCCGAGATAATCGTCTCCATGCTCCAAATCCATTTTAAAGCCTTTTTTAAGGCATTTCGCGCATACATGAAATGAACACATTTTTCTCCAAAACTATAACAGATGCAAGCTTGTCCTGTTTGGTGGAGATGATATTTAATAAAATAAGTAGAAATCCACTAAACGTTTTGTTTGGTTATCTTGCAATCCCGAGATAATCGTCTCCATGCTCCAAATCCATTTTAAAGCCATTTTTAAGGCATTTCGCGCATACATGAAATGAACACATTTTTCTCGAAAACTATAACAGATGCAAGCTTGTCCTGTTTGGTGGAGATGATATTTAATAAAATAAGTAGAAATCCACTAAACGTTTTGTTTGGTTATCTTGCAATCCCGAGATAATCGTCTCCATGCTCTAAATCCATTTTAAAGCCATTTTTAAGGCATTTCGCGCATACATGAAATGAACACATTTTTCTCCAAAACTATAACAGATGCAAGCTTGTCCTGTTTGGTGGAGATGATATTTAATAAAATAAGTAGAAATCCACTAAAAGTTTTGTTTGGTTATCTTGCAATCCCGAGATAATCGTCTCCATGCTCCAAGTCCATTTTAAAGCCATTTTTAAGGCATTTCGCGCATACATGAAATGAACACATTTTTCTCCAAAACTATAACAGATGCAAGCTTGTCCTGTTTGGTGGAGATGATATTTAATAAAATAAGTAGAAATCCACTAAAAGTTTTGTTTGGTTATCTTGCAATCCCGAGATAATCGTCTCCATGCTCCAAATCCATTTTAAAGCCATTTTTAAGGCATTTCGCGCATACATGAAATGAACACATTTTTCTCCAAAACTATAACAGATGCAAGCTTGTCCTGTTTGGTGGAGATGATATTTAATAAAATAAGTAGAAATCCACTAAAAGTTTTGTTTGGTTATCTTGCAATCCCGAGATAATCGTCTCCATGCTCCAAATCCATTTTAAAGCCATTTTTAAGGCATTTCGCGCATACATGAAATGAACACATTTTTCTCCAAAACTATAACAGATGCAAGCTTGTCCTGTTTGGTGGAGATGATATTTAATAAACTAAGTAGAAATCCACTAAAAGTTTTTTTTGGTTATCTTGCAATCCCGAGATAATCGTCTCCATGCTCCAAATCCATTTTAAAGCCATTTTTAAGGCATTTCGCGCATACATGAAATGAACACATTTTTCTCCAAAACTATAACAGATGCAAGCTTGTCCTGTTTGGTGGAGATGATATTTAATAAAATAAGTAGAAATCCACTAAAAGTTTTGTTTGGTTATCTTGCAATCCCGAGATAATCGTCTCCATGCTCCAAATCCATTTTAAAGCCATTTTTAAGGCATTTCGCGCATACATGAAATGAACACATTTTTCTCCAAAACTATAACAGATGCAAGCTTGTCCTGTTTGGTGGAGATGATATTTAATAAAATAAGTAGAAATCCACTAAAAGTTTTGTTTGGTTATCTTGCAATCCCGAGATAATCGTCTCCATGCTCCAAATCTATTTTAAAGCCATTTCAAAGGCATTTTGCGCATACATGAAATGAACACATTTTTCTCCAAAACTATAACACATGCAAGCTTGTCCTGTTTGGTGGAGATAATATTTAATAAAATAAGTAGAAATCTACTAAAAGTTTCGTTTGTTTATATTGCCATCCTGAGATAATCGTCTCCATGCTCCAAATCCATTTTAAAGCCATTTTTAAGGCATTTCGCGCATACATGAAATGAACACATTTTTCTCCAAAACTATAACAGATGCAAGCTTGTCCTGTTTGGTGGAGATGATATTTAATAAAATAAGTAGAAATCCACTAAAAGTTTTGTTTGGTTATCTTGCAATCCCGAGATAATCGTCTCCATGCTCCAAATCCATTTTAAAGCCATTTTTAAGGCATTTCGCGCATACATGAAATGAACACATTTTTCTCCAAAACTATAACAGATGCAAGCTTGTCCTGTTTGGTGGAGATGATATTTAATAAAATAAGTAGAAATCCACTAAAAGTTTTGTTTGGTTATCTTGCAATCCCGAGATAATCGTCTCCATGCTCCAAATCCATTTTAAAGCCATTTTTAAGGCATTTCGCGCATACATGAAATGAACACATTTTTCTCCAAAACTATAACAGATGCAAGCTTGTCCTGTTTGGTGGAGATGATATTTAATAAAATAAGTAGAAATCCACTAAAAGTTTTGTTTGGTTATCTTGCAATCCCGAGATAATCGTCTCCATGCTCCAAATCCATTTTAAAGCCATTTTTAAGGCATTTCGCGCATACATGAAATGAACACATTTTTCTCCAAAACTATAACAGATGCAAGCTTGTCCTGTTTGGTGGAGATGATATTTAATAAAATAAGTAGAAATCCACTAAAAGTTTTGTTTGGTTATCTTGCAATCCCGAGATAATCGTCTCCATGCTCCAAATCCATTTTAAAGCCATTTTTAAGGCATTTCGCGCATACATGAAATGAACACATTTTCTCCAAAACTATAACAGATGCAAGCTTGTCCTGTTTGGTGGAGATGATATTTAATAAAATAAGTAGAAATCCACTAAAAGTTTTGTTTGGTTATCTTGCAATCCCGAGATAATCGTCTCCATGCTCCAAATCCATTTTAAAGCCATTTTTAAGGCAATTCGCGCATACATGAAATGAACACATTTTTCTCCAAAACTATAACAGATGCAAGCTTGTCCTGTTTGGTGGAGATGATATTTAATAAAATAAGTAGAAATCCACTAAAAGTTTTGTTTGGTTATATTGCAATCCCGAGATAATCGTCTCCATGCTCCAAATCCATTTTAAAGCCATTTTTAAGGCATTTCGCGCATACATGAAATGAACACATTTTTCTCCAAAACTATAACAGATGCAAGCTTGTCCTGTTTGGTGGAGATGATATTTAATAAAATAAGTAGAAATCCACTAAAAGTTTTGTTTGGTTATATTGCAATCCCGAGATAATCGTCTCCATGCTCCAAATCCATTTTAAAGCCATTTTTAAGGCATTTCGCGCATACATGAAATGAACACATTTTTCTCCAAAACTATAACAGATGCAAGCTTGTCCTGTTTGGTGGAGATGATATTTAATAAAATAAGTAGAAATCCACTAAAAGTTTTGTTTGGTTATCTTGCAATCCCGAGATAATCGTCTCCATGCTCCAAATCCATTTTGAAGCCATTTTTAAGGCATTTCGCGCATACATGAAATGAACACATTTTTCTCCAAAACTATAACAGATGCAAGCTTGTCCTGTTTGGTGGAGATAATATTTAATAAAATAAGTAGAAATCTACTAAAAGTTTCGTTTGTTTATATTGCCATCCTGAGATAATCGTCTCCATGCTCCAAATCCATTTTAAAGCCATTTCAAAGGCATTTTGCGCATACATGAAATGAACACATTTTTCTCCAAAACTATAACACATGCAAGCTTGTCCTGTTTGGTGGAGATGATATTTAATTAAATAAGTAGAAATCCACTACAAGTTTTGTTTGGTTATCTTGCAATCCCGAGATAATCGTCTCCATGCTCCAAATCCATTTTAAAGCCATTTTTAAGGCATTTCGCGCATACATGAAATGAACACATTTTTCTCCAAAACTATAACAGATGCAAGCTTGTCCTGTTTGGTGGAGATGATATTTAATAAAATAAGTAGAAATCCACTAAAAGTTTTGTTTGGTTATCTTGCAATCCCGAGATAATCGTCTCCATGCTCCAAATCCATTTTAAAGCCATTTTTAAGGCATTTCGCGCATACATGAAATGAACACATTTTTCTCCAAAACTATAACAGATGCAAGCTTGTCCTGTTTGGTGGAGATGATATTTAATAAAATAAGTAGAAATCCACTAAACGTTTTGTTTGGTTATCTTGCAATCCCGAGATAATCGTCTCCATGCTCCAAATCCATTTTAAAGCCATTTTTAAGGCATTTCGCGCATACATGAAATGAACACATTTTTCTCGAAAACTATAACAGATGCAAGCTTGTCCTGTTTGGTGGAGATGATATTTAATAAAATAAGTAGAAATCCACTAAAAGTTTTGTTTGGTTATCTTGCAATCCCGAGATAATCGTCTCCATGCTCCAAATCCATTTTAAAGCCATTTTTAAGGCATTTCGCGCATACATGAAATGAACACATTTTTCTCCAAAACTATAACAGATGCAAGCTTGTCCTGTTTGGTGGAGATGATATTTAATAAAATAAGTAGAAATCCACTAAAAGTTTTGTTTGGTTATCTTGCAATCCCGAGATAATCGTCTCCATGCTCCAAGTCCATTTTAAAGCCATTTTTAAGGCATTTCGCGCATACATGAAATGAACACATTTTTCTCCAAAACTATAACAGATGCAAGCTTGTCCTGTTTGGTGGAGATGATATTTAATAAAATAAGTAGAAATCCACTAAAAGTTTTGTTTGGTTATCTTGCAATCCCGAGATAATCGTCTCCATGCTCCAAATCCATTTTAAAGCCATTTTTAAGGCATTTCGCGCATACATGAAATGAACACATTTTTCTCCAAAACTATAACAGATGCAAGCTTGTCCTGTTTGGTGGAGATGATATTTAATAAAATAAGTAGAAATCCACTAAAAGTTTTGTTTGGTTATCTTGCAATCCCGAGATAATCGTCTCCATGCTCCAAATCCATTTTAAAGCCATTTTTAAGGCATTTCGCGCATACATGAAATGAACACATTTTTCTCCAAAACTATAACAGATGCAAGCTTGTCCTGTTTGGTGGAGATAATATTTAATAAAATAAGTAGAAATCTACTAAAAGTTTCGTTTGTTTATATTGCCATCCTGAGATAATCGTCTCCATGCTCCAAATCCATTTTAAAGCCATTTCAAAGGCATTTTGCGCATACATGAAATGAACACATTTTTCTCCAAAACTATAACACATGCAAGCTTGTCCTGTTTGGTGGAGATGATATTTAATAAAATAAGTAGAAATCCACTAAAAGTTTTGTTTGGTTATCTTGCAATCCCGAGATAATCGTCTCCATGCTCCAAATCCATTTTAAAGCCATTTTTAAGGCATTTCGCGCATACATGAAATGAACACATTTTTCTCCAAAACTATAACAGATGCAAGCTTGTCCTGTTTGGTGGAGATGATATTTAATAAAATAAGTAGAAATCCACTAAACGTTTTGTTTGGTTATCTTGCAATCCCGAGATAATCGTCTCCATGCTCCAAATCCATTTTAAAGCCATTTTTAAGGCATTTCGCGCATACATGAAATGAACACATTTTTCTCGAAAACTATAACAGATGCAAGCTTGTCCTGTTTGGTGGAGATGATATTTAATAAAATAAGTAGAAATCCACTAAACGTTTTGTTTGGTTATCTTGCAATCCCGAGATAATCGTCTCCATGCTCCAAATCCATTTTAAAGCCATTTTTAAGGCATTTCGCGCATACATGAAATGAACACATTTTTCTCGAAAACTATAACAGATGCAAGCTTGTCCTGTTTGGTGGAGATGATACTTAATAAAATAAGTAGAAATCCACTAAAAGTTTTGTTTGGTTGTCTTGCAATCCCGAGATAATCGTCTCCATGCTCCAAATCCATTTTAAAGCCATTTTTAAGGCATTTCGCGCATACATGAAATGAACACATTTTTCTCCAAAACTATAACAGATGCAAGCTTGTCCTGTTTGGTGGAGATGATATTTAATAAAATAAGTAGAAATCCACTAAAAGTTTTGTTTGGTTATCTTGCAATCCCGAGATAATCGTCTCCATGCTCCAAGTCCATTTTAAAGCCTTTTTTAAGGCATTTCGCGCATACATGAAATGAACACATTTTTCTCCAAAACTATAACAGATGCAAGCTTGTCCTGTTTGGTGGAGATGATATTTAATAAAATAAGTAGAAATCCACTAAAAGTTTTGTTTGGTTATCTTGCAATCCCGAGATAATCGTCTCCATGCTCCAAATCCATTTTAAAGCCATTTTTAAGGCATTTCGCGCATACATGAAATGAACACATTTTTCTCCAAAACTATAACAGATGCAAGCTTGTCCTGTTTGGTGGAGATGATATTTAATAAAATAAGTAGAAATCCACTAAAAGTTTTGTTTGGTTATCTTGCAATCCCGACATAATCGTCTCCATGCTCCAAATCCATTTTAAAGCCATTTTTAAGGCATTTCGCGCATACATGAAATGAACACATTTTTCTCCAAAACTATAACAGATGCAAGCTTGTCCTGTTTGGTGGAGATGATATTTAATAAACTAAGTAGAAATCCACTAAAAGTTTTTTTTGGTTATCTTGCAATCCCGAGATAATCGTCTCCATGCTCCAAATCCATTTTAAAGCCATTTTTAAGGCATTTCGCGCATACATGAAATGAACACATTTTTCTCCAAAACTATAACAGATGCAAGCTTGTCCTGTTTGGTGGAGATGATATTTAATAAAATAAGTAGAAATCCACTAAAAGTTTTGTTTGGTTATCTTGCAATCCCGAGATAATCGTCTCCATGCTCCAAATCCATTTTAAAGCCATTTTTAAGGCATTTCGCGCATACATGAAATGAACACATTTTTCTCCAAAACTATAACAGATGCAAGCTTGTCCTGTTTGGTGGAGATAATATTTAATAAAATAAGTAGAAATCTACTAAAAGTTTCGTTTGTTTATATTGCCATCCTGAGATAATCGTCTCCATGCTCCAAATCCATTTTAAAGCCATTTCAAAGGCATTTTGCGCATACATGAAATGAACACATTTTTCTCCAAAACTATAACACATGCAAGCTTGTCCTGTTTGGTGGAGATGATATTTAATAAAATAAGTAGAAATCCACTAAAAGTTTTGTTTGGTTATCTTGCAATCCCGAGATAATCGTCTCCATGCTCCAAATCCATTTTAAAGCCTTTTTTAAGGCATTTCGCGCATACATGAAATGAACACATTTTTCTCCAAAACTATAACAGATGCAAGCTTGTCCTGTTTGGTGGAGATGATATTTAATAAAATAAGTAGAAATCCACTAAACGTTTTGTTTGGTTATCTTGCAATCCCGAGATAATCGTCTCCATGCTCCAAATCCATTTTAAAGCCATTTTTAAGGCATTTCGCGCATACATGAAATGAACACATTTTTCTCGAAAACTATAACAGATGCAAGCTTGTCCTGTTTGGTGGAGATGATATTTAATAAAATAAGTAGAAATCCACTAAACGTTTTGTTTGGTTATCTTGCAATCCCGAGATAATCGTCTCCATGCTCTAAATCCATTTTAAAGCCATTTTTAAGGCATTTCGCGCATACATGAAATGAACACATTTTTCTCCAAAACTATAACAGATGCAAGCTTGTCCTGTTTGGTGGAGATGATATTTAATAAAATAAGTAGAAATCCACTAAAAGTTTTGTTTGGTTATCTTGCAATCCCGAGATAATCGTCTCCATGCTCCAAGTCCATTTTAAAGCCATTTTTAAGGCATTTCGCGCATACATGAAATGAACACATTTTTCTCCAAAACTATAACAGATGCAAGCTTGTCCTGTTTGGTGGAGATGATATTTAATAAAATAAGTAGAAATCCACTAAAAGTTTTGTTTGGTTATCTTGCAATCCCGAGATAATCGTCTCCATGCTCCAAATCCATTTTAAAGCCATTTTTAAGGCATTTCGCGCATACATGAAATGAACACATTTTTCTCCAAAACTATAACAGATGCAAGCTTGTCCTGTTTGGTGGAGATGATATTTAATAAAATAAGTAGAAATCCACTAAAAGTTTTGTTTGGTTATCTTGCAATCCCGAGATAATCGTCTCCATGCTCCAAATCCATTTTAAAGCCATTTTTAAGGCATTTCGCGCATACATGAAATGAACACATTTTTCTCCAAAACTATAACAGATGCAAGCTTGTCCTGTTTGGTGGAGATGATATTTAATAAACTAAGTAGAAATCCACTAAAAGTTTTTTTTGGTTATCTTGCAATCCCGAGATAATCGTCTCCATGCTCCAAATCCATTTTAAAGCCATTTTTAAGGCATTTCGCGCATACATGAAATGAACACATTTTTCTCCAAAACTATAACACATGCAAGCTTGTCCTGTTTGGTGGAGATGATATTTAATAAAATAAGTAGAAATCCACTAAAAGTTTTGTTTGGTTATCTTGCAATCCCGAGATAATCGTCTCCATGCTCCAAATCCATTTTAAAGCCATTTTTAAGGCATTTCGCGCATACATGAAATGAACACATTTTTCTCCAAAACTATAACAGATGCAAGCTTGTCCTGTTTGGTGGAGATGATATTTAATAAAATAAGTAGAAATCCACTAAAAGTTTTGTTTGGTTATCTTGCAATCCCGAGATAATCGTCTCCATGCTCCAAATCTATTTTAAAGCCATTTCAAAGGCATTTTGCGCATACATGAAATGAACACATTTTTCTCCAAAACTATAACACATGCAAGCTTGTCCTGTTTGGTGGAGATAATATTTAATAAAATAAGTAGAAATCTACTAAAAGTTTCGTTTGTTTATATTGCCATCCTGAGATAATCGTCTCCATGCTCCAAATCCATTTTAAAGCCATTTTTAAGGCATTTCGCGCATACATGAAATGAACACATTTTTCTCCAAAACTATAACAGATGCAAGCTTGTCCTGTTTGGTGGAGATGATATTTAATAAAATAAGTAGAAATCCACTAAAAGTTTTGTTTGGTTATCTTGCAATCCCGAGATAATCGTCTCCATGCTCCAAATCCATTTTAAAGCCATTTTTAAGGCATTTCGCGCATACATGAAATGAACACATTTTTCTCCAAAACTATAACAGATGCAAGCTTGTCCTGTTTGGTGGAGATGATATTTAATAAAATAAGTAGAAATCCACTAAAAGTTTTGTTTGGTTATCTTGCAATCCCGAGATAATCGTCTCCATGCTCAAATCCATTTTAAAGTCATTTTTAAGGCATTTCGCGCATACATGAAATGAACACATTTTTCTCCAAAACTATAACAGATGCAAGCTTGTCCTGTTTGGTGGAGATGATATTTAATAAAATAAGTAGAAATCTACTAAAAGTTTTGTTTGGTTATCTTGCAATCCCGAGATAATCGTCTCCATGCTCCAAATCCATTTTAAAGCCATTTCAAAGGCATTTTGCGCATACATGAAATGAACACATTTTTCTCCAAAACTATAACACATGCAAGCTTGTCCTGTTTGGTGGAGATGATATTTAATAAAATAAGTAGAAATCCACTAAAAGTTTTGTTTGGTTATCTTGCAATCCCGAGATAATCGTCTCCATGCTCCAAATCCATTTTAAAGCCATTTTTAAGGCATTTCGCGCATACATGAAATGAACACATTTTTCTCCAAAACTATAACAGATGCAAGCTTGTCCTGTTTGGTGGAGATAATATTTAATAAAATAAGTAGAAATCTACTAAAAGTTTTGTTTGTTTATATTGCCATCCTGAGATAATCGTCTCCATGCTCCAAATCCATTTTAAAGCCATTTTTAAGGCATTTTGCGCATACATGAAATGAACACATTTTTCTCCAAAACTATAACACATGCAAGCTTGTCCTGTTTGGTGGAGATGATATTTAATAAAATAAGTAGAAATCCACTAAAAGTTTTGTTTGGTTATCTTGCAATCCCGAGATAATCGTCTCCATGCTCCAAATCCATTTTAAAGCCATTTTTAAGGCATTTCGCGCATACATGAAATGAACACATTTTTCTCCAAAACTATAACAGATGCAAGCTTGTCCTGTTTGGTGGAGATGATATTTAATAAAATAAGTAGAAATCCACTAAAAGTTTTGTTTGTTTATATTGCCATCCTGAGATAATCGTCTCCATGCTCCAAATCCATTTTAAAGCCATTTTTAAGGCATTTTGCGCATACATGAAATGAACACATTTTTCTCCAAAACTATAACAGATGCAAGCTTGTCCTGTTTGGTGGAGATAATATTTAATAAAATAAGTAGAAATCTACTAAAAGTTTCGTTTGTTTATATTGCCATCCTGAGATAATCGTCTCCATGCTCCAAATCCATTTTAAAGCCATTTCAAAGGCATTTTGCGCATACATGAAATGAACACATTTTTCTCCAAAACTATAACACATGCAAGCTTGTCCTGTTTGGTGGAGATGATATTTAATAAAATAAGTAGAAATCCACTAAAAGTTTTGTTTGGTTATCTTGCAATCCCGAGATAATCGTCTCCATGCTCCAAATCCATTTTAAAGCCATTTTTAAGGCATTTCGCGCATACATGAAATGAACACATTTTTCTCCAAAACTATAACAGATGCAAGCTTGTCCTGTTTGGTGGAGATGATATTTAATAAAATAAGTAGAAATCCACTAAAAGTTTTGTTTGGTTATCTTGCAATCCCGAGATAATCGTCTCCATGCTCCAAATCCATTTTAAAGCCATTTTTAAGGCATTTCGCGCATACATGAAATGAACACATTTTTCTCCAAAACTATAACAGATGCAAGCTTGTCCTGTTTGGTGGAGATGATATTTAATAAAATAAGTAGAAATCCACTAAAAGTTTTGTTTGGTTATCTTGCAATCCCGAGATAATCGTCTCCATGCTCCAAATCCATTTTAAAGCCATTTTTAAGGCATTTCGCGCATACATGAAATGAACACATTTTTCTCCAAAACTATAACAGATGCAAGCTTGTCCTGTTTGGTGGAGATAATATTTAATAAAATAAGTAGAAATCTACTAAAAGTTTCGTTTGTTTATATTGCCATCCTGAGATAATCGTCTCCATGCTCCAAATCCATTTTAAAGCCATTTTTAAGGCATTTCGCGCATACATGAAATGAACACATTTTTCTCCAAAACTATAACAGATGCAAGCTTGTCCTGTTTGGTGGAGATGATATTTAATAAAATAAGTAGGAATCCACTAAAAGTTTTGTTTGGTTATCTTGCAATCCCGAGATAATCGTCTCCATGCTCCAAATCCATTTTAAAGCCATTTTTAAGGCATTTCGCGCATACATGAAATGAACACATTTTTCTCCAAAACTATAACAGATGCAAGCTTGTCCTGTTTGGTGGAGATGATATTTAATAAAATAAGTAGAAATCCACTAAAAGTTTTGTTTGGTTATATTGCAATCCCGAGATAATCGTCTCCATGCTCCAAATCCATTTTAAAGCCATTTTTAAGGCATTTCGCGCATACATGAAATGAACACATTTTTCTCCAAAACTATAACAGATACAAGCTTGTCCTGTTTGGTGGAGATGATATTTAATAAAATAAGTAGAAATCCACTAAAAGTTTTGTTTGGTTATCTTGCAATCCCGAGATAATCGTCTCCATGCTCCAAATCCATTTTAAAGCCATTTTTAAGGCATTTCGCGCATACATGAAATGAACACATTTTTCTCCAAAACTATAACAGATGCAAGCTTGTCCTGTTTGGTGGAGATAATATTTAATAAAATAAGTAGAAATCTACTAAAAGTTTCGTTTGTTTATATTGCCATCCTGAGATAATCGTCTCCATGCTCCAAATCCATTTTAAAGCCATTTCAAAGGCATTTTGCGCATACATGAAATGAACACATTTTTCTCCAAAACTATAACACATGCAAGCTTGTCCTGTTTGGTGGAGATGATATTTAATAAAATAAGTAGAAATCCACTAAAAGTTTTGTTTGGTTATCTTGCAATCCCGAGATAATCGTCTCCATGCTCCAAATCCATTTTAAAGCCATTTTTAAGGCATTTCGCGCATACATGAAATGAACACATTTTTCTCCAAAACTATAACAGATGCAAGCTTGTCCTGTTTGGTGGAGATGATATTTAATAAAATAAGTAGAAATCCACTAAAAGTTTTGTTTGGTTATCTTGCAATCCCGAGATAATTGTCTCCATGCTCCAAATCCATTTTAAAGCCATTTTTAAGGCATTTCGCGCATACATGAAATGAACACATTTTTCTCCAAAACTATAACAGATGCAAGCTTGTCCTGTTTGGTGGAGATGATATTTAATAAAATAAGTAGAAATCCACTAAAAGTTTTGTTTGGTTATCTTGCAATCCCGAGATAATCGTCTCCATGCTCCAAATCCATTTTAAAGCCATTTTTAAGGCATTTCGCGCATACATGAAATGAACACATTTTTCTCCAAAACTATAACAGATGCAAGCTTGTCCTGTTTGGTGGAGATGATATTTAATAAAATAAGTAGAAATCCACTAAAAGTTTTGTTTGGTTATCTTGCAATCCCGAGATAATCGTCTCCATGCTCCAAATCCATTTTAAAGCCATTTCAAAGGCATTTTGCGCATACATGAAATGAACACATTTTTCTCCAAAACTATAACACATGCAAGCTTGTCCTGTTTGGTGGAGATGATATTTAATAAAATAAGTAGAAATCCACTAAAAGTTTTGTTTGGTTATCTTGCAATCCCGAGATAATCGTCTCCATGCTCCAAATCCATTTTAAAGCCATTTTTAAGGCATTTCGCGCATACATGAAATGAACACATTTTTCTCCAAAACTATAACAGATGCAAGCTTGTCCTGTTTGGTGGAGATGATATTTAATAAAATAAGTAGAAATCCACTAAAAGTTTTGTTTGGTTATCTTGCAATCCCGAGATAATCGTCTCCATGCTCCAAATCCATTTTAAAGCCATTTTTAAGGCATTTCGCGCATACATGAAATGAACACATTTTTCTCCAAAACTATAACAGATGCAAGCTTGTCCTGTTTGGTGGAGATGATATTTAATAAAATAAGTAGAAATCCACTAAACGTTTTGTTTGGTTATCTTGCAATCCCGAGATAATCGTCTCCATGCTCCAAATCCATTTTAAAGCCATTTTTAAGGCATTTCGCGCATACATGAAATGAACACATTTTTCTCCAAAACTATAACAGATGCAAGCTTGTCCTGTTTGGTGGAGATGATATTTAATAAAATAAGTAGAAATCCACTAAAAGTTTTGTTTGGTTATATTGCAATCCCGAGATAATCGTCTCCATGCTCCAAATCCATTTTAAAGCCATTTTTAAGGCATTTCGCGCATACATGAAATGAACACATTTTTCTCCAAAACTATAACAGATGCAAGCTTGTCCTGTTTGGTGGAGATGATATTTAATAAAATAAGTAGAAATCCACTAAAAGTTTTGTTTGGTTATCTTGCAATCCCGAGATAATCGTCTCCATGCTCCAAATCCATTTTAAAGCCATTTTTAAGGCATTTCGCGCATACATGAAATGAACACATTTTTCTCCAAAACTATAACAGATGCAAGCTTGTCCTGTTTGGTGGAGATGATATTTAATAAAATAAGTAGAAATCCACTAAAAGTTTTGTTTGGTTATCTTGCAATCCCGAGATAATCGTCTCCATGCTCCAAATCCATTTTAAAGCCATTTTTAAGGCATTTCGCGCATACATGAAATGAACACATTTTTCTCCAAAACTATAACAGATGCAAGCTTGTCCTGTTTGGTGGAGATGATATTTAATAAAATAAGTAGAAATCCACTAAAAGTTTTGTTTGGTTATCTTGCAATCCCGAGATAATCGTCTCCATGCTCCAAATCCATTTTAAAGCCATTTTTAAGGCATTTCGCGCATACATGAAATGAACACATTTTTCTCCAAAACTATAACAGATGCAAGCTTGTCCTGTTTGGTGGAGATGATATTTAATAAAATAAGTAGAAATCCACTAAAAGTTTTGTTTGGTTATCTTGCAATCCCGAGATAATCGTCTCCATGCTCCAAATCCATTTTAAAGCCATTTTTAAGGCATTTCGCGCATACATGAAATGAACACATTTTTCTCCAAAACTATAACAAATGCAAGCTTGTCCTGTTTGGTGGAGATAATATTTAATAAAATAAGTAGAAATCTACTAAAAGTTTCGTTTGTTTATATTGCCATCCTGAGATAATCGTCTCCATGCTCCAAATCCATTTTAAAGCCATTTCAAAGGCATTTTGCGCATACATGAAATGAACACATTTTTCTCCAAAACTATAACACATGCAAGCTTGTCCTGTTTGGTGGAGATGATATTTAATAAAATAAGTAGAAATCCACTAAAAGTTTTGTTTGGTTATCTTGCAATCCCGAGATAATCGTCTCCATGCTCCAAATCCATTTTAAAGCCATTTTTAAGGCATTTCGCGCATACATGAAATGAACACATTTTTCTCCAAAACTATAACAGATGCAAGCTTGTCCTGTTTGGTGGAGATGATATTTAATAAAATAAGTAGAAATCCACTAAAAGTTTTGTTTGGTTATCTTGCAATCCCGAGATAATCGTCTCCATGCTCCAAATCCATTTTAAAGCCATTTTTAAGGCATTTCGCGCATACATGAAATGAACACATTTTTCTCCAAAACTATAACAGATGCAAGCTTGTCCTGTTTGGTGAAGATGATATTTAATAAAATAAGTAGAAATCCACTAAAAGTTTTGTTTGGTTATATTGCAATCCCGAGATAATCGTCTCCATGCTCCAAATCCATTTTAAAGCCATTTTTAAGGCATTTCGCGCATACATGAAATGAACACATTTTTCTCCAAAACTATAACAGATGCAAGCTTGTCCTGTTTGGTGGAGATGATATTTAATAAAATAAGTAGAAATCCACTAAAAGTTTTGTTTGGTTATCTTGCAATCCCGAGATAATCGTCTCCATGCTCCAAATCCATTTTAAAGCCATTTTTAAGGCATTTCGCGCATACATGAAATGAACACATTTTTCTCCAAAACTATAACAGATGCAAGCTTGTCCTGTTTGGTGGAGATAATATTTAATAAAATAAGTAGAAATCTACTAAAAGTTTCGTTTGTTTATATTGCCATCCTGAGATAATCGTCTCCATGCTCCAAATCCATTTTAAAGCCATTTTTAAGGCATTTCGCGCATACATGAAATGAACACATTTTTCTCCAAAACTATAACAGATGCAAGCTTGTCCTGTTTGGTGGAGATGATATTTAATAAAATAAGTAGAAATCCACTAAACGTTTTGTTTGGTTATCTTGCAATCCCGAGATAATCGTCTCCATGCTCCAAATCCATTTTAAAGCCATTTTTAAGGCATTTCGCGCATACATGAAATGAACACATTTTTCTCCAAAACTATAACACATGCAAGCTTGTCCTGTTTGGTGGAGATGATATTTAATAAAATAAGTAGAAATCCACTAAAAGTTTTGTTTGGTTATATTGCAATCCCGAGATAATCGTCTCCATGCTCCAAATCCATTTTAAAGCCATTTTTAAGGCATTTCGCGCATACATGAAATGAACACATTTTTCTCCAAAACTATAACAGATGCAAGCTTGTCCTGTTTGGTGGAGATGATATTTAATAAAATAAGTAGAAATCCACTAAAAGTTTTGTTTGGTTATCTTGCAATCCCGAGATAATCGTCTCCATGCTCCAAATCCATTTTAAAGCCATTTTTAAGGCATTTCGCGCATACATGAAATGAACACATTTTTCTCCAAAACTATAACAGATGCAAGCTTGTCCTGTTTGGTGGAGATGATATTTAATAAAATAAGTAGAAATCCACTAAAAGTTTTGTTTGGTTATCTTGCAATCCCGAGATAATCGTCTCCATGCTCCAAATCCATTTTAAAGCCATTTTTAAGACATTTCGCGCATACATGAAATGAACACATTTTTCTCCAAAACTATAACAGATGCAAGCTTGTCCTGTTTGGTGGAGATGATATTTAATAAAATAAGTAGAAATCCACTAAACGTTTTGTTTGGTTATCTTGCAATCCCGAGATAATCGTCTCCATGCTCCAAATCCATTTTAAAGCCATTTTTAAGGCATTTCGCGCATACATGAAATGAACACATTTTTCTCCAAAACTATAACAGATGCAAGCTTGTCCTGTTTGGTGGAGATGATATTTAATAAAATAAGTAGAAATCCACTAAAAGTTTTGTTTGGTTATATTGCAATCCCGAGATAATCGTCTCCATGCTCCAAATCCATTTTAAAGCCATTTTTAAGGCATTTCGCGCATACATGAAATGAACACATTTTTCTCCAAAACTATAACAGATGCAAGCTTGTCCTGTTTGGTGGAGATGATATTTAATAAAATAAGTAGAAATCCACTAAAAGTTTTGTTTGGTTATCTTGCAATCCCGAGATAATCGTCTCCATGCTCCAAATCCATTTTAAAGCCATTTTTAAGGCATTTCGCGCATACATGAAATGAACACATTTTTCTCCAAAACTATAACAGATGCAAGCTTGTCCTGTTTGGTGGAGATGATATTTAATAAAATAAGTAGAAATCCACTAAAAGTTTTGTTTGGTTATCTTGCAATCTCGAGATAATCGTCTCCATGCTTCAAATGCTATTAAAACCCATTTCTAAGGCATTTCGCGCATAAATGAAATGAACACATTTTTCTCCAAAACTATAACAGATGCAAGCTTGTCCTGTTTGGTGGAGATGATATTTAATAAAATAAGTAGAAATCCACTAAAAGTTTTGTTTGGTTATCTTGCAATCCCGAGATAATCGTCTCCATGCTCCAAATCCATTTTAAAGCCATTTTTAAGGCATTTCGCGCATACATGAAATGAACACATTTTTCTCCAAAACTATAACAGATGCAAGCTTGTCCTGTTTGGTGGAGATGATATTTAATAAAATAAGTAGAAATCCACTAAAAGTTTTGTTTGGTTATCTTGCAATCCCGAGATAATCGTCTCCATGCTCCAAATCCATTTTAAAGCCATTTTTAAGGCATTTCGCGCATACATGAAATGAACACATTTTTCTCCAAAACTATAACAAATGCAAGCTTGTCCTGTTTGGTGGAGATAATATTTAATAAAATAAGTAGAAATCTACTAAAAGTTTCGTTTGTTTATATTGCCATCCTGAGATAATCGTCTCCATGCTCCAAATCCATTTTAAAGCCATTTCAAAGGCATTTTGCGCATACATGAAATGAACACATTTTTCTCCAAAACTATAACACATGCAAGCTTGTCCTGTTTGGTGGAGATGATATTTAATAAAATAAGTAGAAATCCACTAAAAGTTTTGTTTGGTTATCTTGCAATCCCGAGATAATCGTCTCCATGCTCCAAATCCATTTTAAAGCCATTTTTAAGGCATTTCGCGCATACATGAAATGAACACATTTTTCTCCAAAACTATAACAGATGCAAGCTTGTCCTGTTTGGTGGAGATGATATTTAATAAAATAAGTAGAAATCCACTAAAAGTTTTGTTTGGTTATCTTGCAATCCCGAGATAATCGTCTCCATGCTCCAAATCCATTTTAAAGCCATTTTTAAGGCATTTCGCGCATACATGAAATGAACACATTTTTCTCCAAAACTATAACAGATGCAAGCTTGTCCTGTTTGGTGGAGATGATATTTAATAAAATAAGTAGAAATCCACTAAAAGTTTTGTTTGGTTATATTGCAATCCCGAGATAATCGTCTCCATGCTCCAAATCCATTTTAAAGCCATTTTTAAGGCATTTCGCGCATACATGAAATGAACACATTTTTCTCCAAAACTATAACAGATGCAAGCTTGTCCTGTTTGGTGGAGATGATATTTAATAAAATAAGTAGAAATCCACTAAAAGTTTTGTTTGGTTATCTTGCAATCCCGAGATAATCGTCTCCATGCTCCAAATCCATTTTAAAGCCATTTTTAAGGCATTTCGCGCATACATGAAATGAACACATTTTTCTCCAAAACTATAACAGATGCAAGCTTGTCCTGTTTGGTGGAGATAATATTTAATAAAATAAGTAGAAATCTACTAAAAGTTTCGTTTGTTTATATTGCCATCCTGAGATAATCGTCTCCATGCTCCAAATCCATTTTAAAGCCATTTTTAAGGCATTTCGCGCATACATGAAATGAACACATTTTTCTCCAAAACTATAACAGATGCAAGCTTGTCCTGTTTGGTGGAGATGATATTTAATAAAATAAGTAGAAATCCACTAAACGTTTTGTTTGGTTATCTTGCAATCCCGAGATAATCGTCTCCATGCTCCAAATCCATTTTAAAGCCATTTTTAAGGCATTTCGCGCATACATGAAATGAACACATTTTTCTCCAAAACTATAACAGATGCAAGCTTGTCCTGTTTGGTGGAGATGATATTTAATAAAATAAGTAGAAATCCACTAAAAGTTTTGTTTGGTTATATTGCAATCCCGAGATAATCGTCTCCATGCTCCAAATCCATTTTAAAGCCATTTTTAAGGCATTTCGCGCATACATGAAATGAACACATTTTTCTCCAAAACTATAACAGATGCAAGCTTGTCCTGTTTGGTGGAGATGATATTTAATAAAATAAGTAGAAATCCACTAAAAGTTTTGTTTGGTTATCTTGCAATCCCGAGATAATCGTCTCCATGCTCCAAATCCATTTTAAAGCCATTTTTAAGGCATTTCGCGCATACATGAAATGAACACATTTTTCTCCAAAACTATAACAGATGCAAGCTTGTCCTGTTTGGTGGAGATGATATTTAATAAAATAAGTAGAAATCCACTAAAAGTTTTGTTTGGTTATCTTGCAATCCCGAGATAATCGTCTCCATGCTCCAAATCCATTTTAAAGCCATTTTTAAGGCATTTCGCGCATACATGAAATGAACACATTTTTCTCCAAAACTATAACAGATGCAAGCTTGTCCTGTTTGGTGGAGATGATATTTAATAAAATAAGTAGAAATCCACTAAAAGTTTTGTTTGGTTATCTTGCAATCCCGAGATAATCGTCTCCATGCTCCAAATCCATTTTAAAGCCATTTTTAAGGCATTTCGCGCATACATGAAATGAACACATTTTTCTCCAAAACTATAACAGATGCAAGCTTGTCCTGTTTGGTGGAGATGATATTTAATAAAATAAGTAGAAATCCACTAAAAGTTTTGTTTGGTTATCTTGCAATCCCGAGATAATCGTCTCCATGCTCCAAATCCATTTTAAAGCCATTTTTAAGGCATTTCGCGCATACATGAAATGAACACATTTTTCTCCAAAACTATAACAAATGCAAGCTTGTCCTGTTTGGTGGAGATAATATTTAATAAAATAAGTAGAAATCTACTAAAAGTTTCGTTTGTTTATATTGCCATCCTGAGATAATCGTCTCCATGCTCCAAATCCATTTTAAAGCCATTTCAAAGGCATTTTGCGCATACATGAAATGAACACATTTTTCTCCAAAACTATAACACATGCAAGCTTGTCCTGTTTGGTGGAGATGATATTTAATAAAATAAGTAGAAATCCACTAAAAGTTTTGTTTGGTTATCTTGCAATCCCGAGATAATCGTCTCCATGCTCCAAATCCATTTTAAAGCCATTTTTAAGGCATTTCGCGCATACATGAAATGAACACATTTTTCTCCAAAACTATAACAGATGCAAGCTTGTCCTGTTTGGTGGAGATGATATTTAATAAAATAAGTAGAAATCCACTAAAAGTTTTGTTTGGTTATCTTGCAATCCCGAGATAATCGTCTCCATGCTCCAAATCCATTTTAAAGCCATTTTTAAGGCATTTCGCGCATACATGAAATGAACACATTTTTCTCCAAAACTATAACAGATGCAAGCTTGTCCTGTTTGGTGAAGATGATATTTAATAAAATAAGTAGAAATCCACTAAAAGTTTTGTTTGGTTATATTGCAATCCCGAGATAATCGTCTCCATGCTCCAAATCCATTTTAAAGCCATTTTTAAGGCATTTCGCGCATACATGAAATGAACACATTTTTCTCCAAAACTATAACAGATGCAAGCTTGTCCTGTTTGGTGGAGATGATATTTAATAAAATAAGTAGAAATCCACTAAAAGTTTTGTTTGGTTATCTTGCAATCCCGAGATAATCGTCTCCATGCTCCAAATCCATTTTAAAGCCATTTTTAAGGCATTTCGCGCATACATGAAATGAACACATTTTTCTCCAAAACTATAACAGATGCAAGCTTGTCCTGTTTGGTGGAGATGATATTTAATAAAATAAGTAGAAATCCACTAAAAGTTTTGTTTGGTTATCTTGCAATCCCGAGATAATCGTCTCCATGCTCCAAATCCATTTTAAAGCCATTTTTAAGGCATTTCGCGCATACATGAAATGAACACATTTTTCTCCAAAACTATAACAGATGCAAGCTTGTCCTGTTTGGTGGAGATGATATTTAATAAAATAAGTAGAAATCCACTAAAAGTTTTGTTTGGTTATCTTGCAATCCCGAGATAATCGTCTCCATGCTCCAAATCCATTTTAAAGCCATTTTTAAGGCATTTCGCGCATACATGAAATGAACACATTTTTCTCCAAAACTATAACAGATGCCAGCTTGTCCTGTTTGGTGGAGATAATATTTAATAAAATAAGTAGAAATCTACTAAAAGTTTCGTTTGTTTATATTGCCATCCTGAGATAATCGTCTCCATGCTCCAAATCCATTTTAAAGCCATTTCAAAGGCATTTTGCGCATACATGAAATGAACACATTTTTCTCCAAAACTATAACACATGCAAGCTTGTCCTGTTTGGTGGAGATGATATTTAATAAAATAAGTAGAAATCCACTAAAAGTTTTGTTTGGTTATCTTGCAATCCCGAGATAATCGTCTCCATGCTCCAAATCCATTTTAAAGCCATTTTTAAGGCATTTCGCGCATACATGAAATGAACACATTTTTCTCCAAAACTATAACAGATGCAAGCTTGTCCTGTTTGGTGGAGATGATATTTAATAAAATAAGTAGAAATCCACTAAAAGTTTTGTTTGGTTATCTTGCAATCCCGAGATAATCGTCTCCATGCTCCAAATCCATTTTAAAGCCATTTTTAAGGCATTTCGCGCATACATGAAATGAACACATTTTTCTCCAAAACTATAACAGATGCAAGCTTGTCCTGTTTGGTGAAGATGATATTTAATAAAATAAGTAGAAATCCACTAAAAGTTTTGTTTGGTTATATTGCAATCCCGAGATAATCGTCTCCATGCTCCAAATCCATTTTAAAGCCATTTTTAAGGCATTTCGCGCATACATGAAATGAACACATTTTTCTCCAAAACTATAACAGATGCAAGCTTGTCCTGTTTGGTGGAGATGATATTTAATAAAATAAGTAGAAATCCACTAAAAGTTTTGTTTGGTTATCTTGCAATCCCGAGATAATCGTCTCCATGCTCCAAATCCATTTTAAAGCCATTTTTAAGGCATTTCGCGCATACATGAAATGAACACATTTTTCTCCAAAACTTTAACAGATGCAAGCTTGTCCTGTTTGGTGGAGATAATATTTAATAAAATAAGTAGAAATCTACTAAAAGTTTCGTTTGTTTATATTGCCATCCTGAGATAATCGTCTCCATGCTCCAAATCCATTTTAAAGCCATTTTTAAGGCATTTCGCGCATACATGAAATGAACACATTTTTCTCCAAAACTATAACAGATGCAAGCTTGTCCTGTTTGGTGGAGATGATATTTAATAAAATAAGTAGAAATCCACTAAACGTTTTGTTTGGTTATCTTGCAATCCCGAGATAATCGTCTCCATGCTCCAAATCCATTTTAAAGCCATTTTTAAGGCATTTCGCGCATACATGAAATGAACACATTTTTCTCCAAAACTATAACAGATGCAAGCTTGTCCTGTTTGGTGGAGATGATATTTAATAAAATAAGTAGAAATCCACTAAAAGTTTTGTTTGGTTATATTGCAATCCCGAGATAATCGTCTCCATGCTCCAAATCCATTTTAAAGCCATTTTTAAGGCATTTCGCGCATACATGAAATGAACACATTTTTCTCCAAAACTATAACAGATGCAAGCTTGTCCTGTTTGGTGGAGATGATATTTAATAAAATAAGTAGAAATCCACTAAAAGTTTTGTTTGGTTATCTTGCAATCCCGAGATAATCGTCTCCATGCTCCAAATCCATTTTAAAGCCATTTTTAAGGCATTTCGCGCATACATGAAATGAACACATTTTTCTCCAAAACTATAACAGATGCAAGCTTGTCCTGTTTGGTGGAGATGATATTTAATAAAATAAGTAGAAATCCACTAAAAGTTTTGTTTGGTTATCTTGCAATCCCGAGATAATCGTCTCCATGCTCCAAATCCATTTTAAAGCCATTTTTAAGGCATTTCGCGCATACATGAAATGAACACATTTTTCTCCAAAACTATAACAGATGCAAGCTTGTCCTGTTTGGTGGAGATGATATTTAATAAAATAAGTAGAAATCCACTAAAAGTTTTGTTTGGTTATCTTGCAATCCCGAGATAATCGTCTCCATGCTCCAAATCCATTTTAAAGCCATTTTTAAGGCATTTCGCGCATACATGAAATGAACACATTTTTCTCCAAAACTATAACAAATGCAAGCTTGTCCTGTTTGGTGGAGATAATATTTAATAAAATAAGTAGAAATCTACTAAAAGTTTCGTTTGTTTATATTGCCATCCTGAGATAATCGTCTCCATGCTCCAAATCCATTTTAAAGCCATTTCAAAGGCATTTTGCGCATACATGAAATGAACACATTTTTCTCCAAAACTATAACAGATGCAAGCTTGTCCTGTTTGGTGAAGATGATATTTAATAAAATAAGTAGAAATCCACTAAAAGTTTTGTTTGGTTATATTGCAATCCCGAGATAATCGTCTCCATGCTCCAAATCCATTTTAAAGCCATTTTTAAGGCATTTCGCGCATACATAAAATGAACACATTTTTCTCCAAAACTATAACAAATGCAAGCTTGTCCTGTTTGGTGGAGATAATATTTAATAAAATAAGTAGAAATCTACTAAAAGTTTCGTTTGTTTATATTGCCATCCTGAGATAATCGTCTCCATGCTCCAAATCCATTTTAAAGCCATTTCAAAGGCATTTTGCGCATACATGAAATGAACACATTTTTCTCCAAAACTATAACAGATGCAAGCTTGTCCTGTTTGGTGAAGATGATATTTAATAAAATAAGTAGAAATCCACTAAAAGTTTTGTTTGGTTATATTGCAATCCCGAGATAATCGTCTCCATGCTCCAAATCCATTTTAAAGCCATTTTTAAGGCATTTCGCGCATACATGAAATGAACACATTTTTCTCCAAAACTATAACAGATGCAAGCTTGTCCTGTTTGGTGGAGATGATATTTAATAAAATAAGTAGAAATCCACTAAAAGTTTTGTTTGGTTATCTTGCAATCCCGAGATAATCGTCTCCATGCTCCAAATCCATTTTAAAGCCATTTTTAAGGCATTTCGCGCATACATGAAATGAACACATTTTTCTCCAAAACTATAACAGATGCAAGCTTGTCCTGTTTGGTGGAGATGATATTTAATAAAATAAGTAGAAATCCACTAAAAGTTTTGTTTGGTTATCTTGCAATCCCGAGATAATCGTCTCCATGCTCCAAATCCATTTTAAAGCCATTTTTAAGGCATTTCGCGCATACATGAAATGAACACATTTTTCTCCAAAACTATAACAGATGCAAGCTTGTCCTGTTTGGTGGAGATGATATTTAATAAAATAAGTAGAAATCCACTAAAAGTTTTGTTTGGTTATCTTGCAATCCCGAGATAATCGTCTCCATGCTCCAAATCCATTTTAAAGCCATTTTTAAGGCATTTCGCGCATACATGAAATGAACACATTTTTCTCCAAAACTATAACAGATGCAAGCTTGTCCTGTTTGGTGGAGATGATATTTAATAAAATAAGTAGAAATCCACTAAAAGTTTTGTTTGGTTATCTTGCAATCCCGAGATAATCGTCTCCATGCTCCAAATCCATTTTAAAGCCATTTTTAAGGCATTTCGCGCATACATGAAATGAACACATTTTTCTCCAAAACTATAACAGATGCAAGCTTGTCCTGTTTGGTGGAGATGATATTTAATAAAATAAGTAGAAATCCACTAAAAGTTTTGTTTGGTTATCTTGCAATCCCGAGATAATCGTCTCCATGCTCCAAATCCATTTTAAAGCCATTTTTAAGGCATTTCGCGCATACATGAAATGAACACATTTTTCTCCAAAACTATAACAGATGCAAGCTTGTCCTGTTTGGTGGAGATGATATTTAATAAAATAAGTAGAAATCCACTAAAAGTTTTGTTTGGTTATCTTGCAATCCCGAGATAATCGTCTCCATGCTCCAAATCCATTTTAAAGCCATTTTTAAGGCATTTCGCGCATACATGAAATGAACACATTTTTCTCCAAAACTATAACAGATGCAAGCTTGTCCTGTTTGGTGGAGATGATATTTAATAAAATAAGTAGAAATCCACTAAAAGTTTTGTTTGGTTATCTTGCAATCCCGAGATAATCGTCTCCATGCTCCAAATCCATTTTAAAGCCATTTTTAAGGCATTTCGCGCATACATGAAATGAACACATTTTTCTCCAAAACTATAACAGATGCAAGCTTGTCCTGTTTGGTGGAGATGATATTTAATAAAATAAGTAGAAATCCACTAAAAGTTTTGTTTGGTTATCTTGCAATCCCGAGATAATCGTCTCCATGCTCCAAATCCATTTTAAAGCCATTTTTAAGGCATTTCGCGCATACATGAAATGAACACATTTTTCTCCAAAACTATAACAAATGCAAGCTTGTCCTGTTTGGTGGAGATAATATTTAATAAAATAAGTAGAAATCTACTAAAAGTTTCGTTTGTTTATATTGCCATCCTGAGATAATCGTCTCCATGCTCCAAATCCATTTTAAAGCCATTTCAAAGGCATTTTGCGCATACATGAAATGAACACATTTTTCTCCAAAACTATAACACATGCAAGCTTGTCCTGTTTGGTGGAGATGATATTTAATAAAATAAGTAGAAATCCACTAAAAGTTTTGTTTGGTTATCTTGCAATCCCGAGATAATCGTCTCCATGCTCCAAATCCATTTTAAAGCCATTTTTAAGGCATTTCGCGCATACATGAAATGAACACATTTTTCTCCAAAACTATAACAGATGCAAGCTTGTCCTGTTTGGTGGAGATGATATTTAATAAAATAAGTAGAAATCCACTAAAAGTTTTGTTTGGTTATCTTGCAATCCCGAGATAATCGTCTCCATGCTCCAAATCCATTTTAAAGCCATTTTTAAGGCATTTCGCGCATACATGAAATGAACACATTTTTCTCCAAAACTATAACAGATGCAAGCTTGTCCTGTTTGGTGAAGATGATATTTAATAAAATAAGTAGAAATCCACTAAAAGTTTTGTTTGGTTATATTGCAATCCCGAGATAATCGTCTCCATGCTCCAAATCCATTTTAAAGCCATTTTTAAGGCATTTCGCGCATACATGAAATGAACACATTTTTCTCCAAAACTATAACAGATGCAAGCTTGTCCTGTTTGGTGGAGATAATATTTAATAAAATAAGTAGAAATCTACTAAAAGTTTCGTTTGTTTATATTGCCATCCTGAGATAATCGTCTCCATGCTCCAAATCCATTTTAAAGCCATTTCAAAGGCATTTTGCGCATACATGAAATGAACACATTTTTCTCCAAAACTATAACACATGCAAGCTTGTCCTGTTTGGTGGAGATGATATTTAATAAAATAAGTAGAAATCCACTAAAAGTTTTGTTTGGTTATCTTGCAATCCCGAGATAATCGTCTCCATGCTCCAAATCCATTTTAAAGCCATTTTTAAGGCATTTCGCGCATACATGAAATGAACACATTTTTCTCCAAAACTATAACAGATGCAAGCTTGTCCTGTTTGGTGGAGATGATATTTAATAAAATAAGTAGAAATCCACTAAAAGTTTTGTTTGGTTATCTTGCAATCCCGAGATAATCGTCTCCATGCTCCAAATCCATTTTAAAGCCATTTTTAAGGCATTTCGCGCATACATGAAATGAACACATTTTTCTCCAAAACTATAACAGATGCAAGCTTGTCCTGTTTGGTGAAGATGATATTTAATAAAATAAGTAGAAATCCACTAAAAGTTTTGTTTGGTTATATTGCAATCCCGAGATAATCGTCTCCATGCTCCAAATCCATTTTAAAGCCATTTTTAAGGCATTTCGCGCATACATGAAATGAACACATTTTTCTCCAAAACTATAACAGATGCAAGCTTGTCCTGTTTGGTGGAGATGATATTTAATAAAATAAGTAGAAATCCACTAAAAGTTTTGTTTGGTTATCTTGCAATCCCGAGATAATCGTCTCCATGCTCCAAATCCATTTTAAAGCCATTTTTAAGGCATTTCGCGCATACATGAAATGAACACATTTTTCTCCAAAACTATAACAGATGCAAGCTTGTCCTGTTTGGTGGAGATGATATTTAATAAAATAAGTAGAAATCCACTAAAAGTTTTGTTTGGTTATCTTGCAATCCCGAGATAATCGTCTCCATGCTCCAAATCCATTTTAAAGCCATTTTTAAGGCATTTCGCGCATACATGAAATGAACACATTTTTCTCCAAAACTATAACAGATGCAAGCTTGTCCTGTTTGGTGGAGATGATATTTAATAAAATAAGTAGAAATCCACTAAAAGTTTTGTTTGGTTATCTTGCAATCCCGAGATAATCGTCTCCATGCTCCAAATCCATTTTAAAGCCATTATTAAGGCATTTCGCGCATACATGAAATGAACACATTTTTCTCCAAAACTATAACAGATGCAAGCTTGTCCTGTTTGGTGGAGATGATATTTAATAAAATAAGTAGAAATCCACTAAAAGTTTTGTTTGGTTATCTTGCAATCCCGAGATAATCGTCTCCATGCTCCAAATCCATTTTAAAGCCATTTTTAAGGCATTTCGCGCATACATGAAATGAACACATTTTTCTCCAAAACTATAACAGATGCAAGCTTGTCCTGTTTGGTGGAGATGATATTTAATAAAATAAGTAGAAATCCACTAAAAGTTTTGTTTGGTTATCTTGCAATCCCGAGATAATCGTCTCCATGCTCCAAATCCATTTTAAAGCCATTTTTAAGGCATTTCGCGCATACATGAAATGAACACATTTTTCTCCAAAACTATAACAGATGCAAGCTTGTCCTGTTTGGTGGAGATGATATTTAATAAAATAAGTAGAAATCCACTAAAAGTTTTGTTTGGTCATATTGCAATCCCGAGATAATCGTCTCCATGCTCCAAATCCATTTTAAAGCCATTTTTAAGGCATTTCGCGCATACATGAAATGAACACATTTTTCTCCAAAACTATAACAGATGCAAGCTTGTCCTGTTTGGTGGAGATGATATTTAATAAAATAAGTAGAAATCCACTAAAAGTTTTGTTTGGTTATCTTGCAATCCCGAGATAATCGTCTCCATGCTCCAAATCCATTTTAAAGCCATTTTTAAGGCATTTCGCGCATACATGAAATGAACACATTTTTCTCCAAAACTATAACAGATGCAAGCTTGTCCTGTTTGGTGGAGATGATATTTAATAAAATAAGTAGAAATCCACTAAAAGTTTTGTTTGGTTATCTTGCAATCCCGAGATAATCGTCTCCATGCTCCAAATCCATTTTAAAGCCATTTTTAAGGCATTTCGCGCATACATGAAATGAACACATTTTTCTCCAAAACTATAACAGATGCAAGCTTGTCCTGTTTGGTGGAGATAATATTTATTAAAATAAGTAGAAATCTACTAAAAGTTTCGTTTGTTTATATTGCCATCCTGAGATAATCGTCTCCATGCTCCAAATCCATTTTAAAGCCATTTTTAAGGCATTTCGCGCATACATGAAATGAACACATTTTTCTCCAAAACTATAACAGATGCAAGCTTGTCCTGTTTGGTGGAGATGATATTTAATAAAATAAGTAGAAATCCACTAAAAGTTTTGTTTGGTTATCTTGCAATCCCGAGATAATCGTCTCCATGCTCCAAATCCATTTTAAAGCCATTTTTAAGGCATTTCGCGCATACATGAAATGAACACATTTTTCTCCAAAACTATAACAGATGCAAGCTTGTCCTGTTTGGTGGAGATGATATTTAATAAAATAAGTAGAAATCCACTAAAAGTTTTGTTTGGTTATCTTGCAATCCCGAGATAATCGTCTCCATGCTCCAAATCCATTTTAAAGCCATTTTTAAGGCATTTCGCGCATACATGAAATGAACACATTTTTCTCCAAAACTATAACAGATGCAAGCTTGTCCTGTTTGGTGGAGATGATATTTAATAAAATAAGTAGAAATCCACTAAAAGTTTTGTTTGGTCATATTGCAATCCCGAGATAATCGTCTCCATGCTCCAAATCCATTTTAAAGCCATTTTTAAGGCATTTCGCGCATACATGAAATGAACACATTTTTCTCCAAAACTATAACAGATGCAAGCTTGTCCTGTTTGGTGGAGATGATATTTAATAAAATAAGTAGAAATCCACTAAAAGTTTTGTTTGGTTATCTTGCAATCCCGAGATAATCGTCTCCATGCTCCAAATCCATTTTAAAGCCATTTTTAAGGCATTTCGCGCATACATGAAATGAACACATTTTTCTCCAAAACTATAACAGATGCAAGCTTGTCCTGTTTGGTGGAGATGATATTTAATAAAATAAGTAGAAATCCACTAAAAGTTTTGTTTGGTTATCTTGCAATCCCGAGATAATCGTCTCCATGCTCCAAATCCATTTTAAAGCCATTTTTAAGGCATTTCGCGCATACATGAAATGAACACATTTTTCTCCAAAACTATAACAGATGCAAGCTTGTCCTGTTTGGTGGAGATAATATTTATTAAAATAAGTAGAAATCTACTAAAAGTTTCGTTTGTTTATATTGCCATCCTGAGATAATCGTCTCCATGCTCCAAATCCATTTTAAAGCCATTTTTAAGGCATTTCGCGCATACATGAAATGAACACATTTTTCTCCAAAACTATAACAGATGCAAGCTTGTCCTGTTTGGTGGAGATGATATTTAATAAAATAAGTAGAAATCCACTAAAAGTTTTGTTTGGTTATCTTGCAATCCCGAGATAATCGTCTCCATGCTCCAAATCCATTTTAAAGCCATTTTTAAGGCATTTCGCGCATACATGAAATGAACACATTTTTCTCCAAAACTATAACAGATGCAAGCTTGTCCTGTTTGGTGGAGATGATATTTAATAAAATAAGTAGAAATCCACTAAAAGTTTTGTTTGGTTATATTGCAATCCCGAGATAATCGTCTCCATGCTCCAAATCCATTTTAAAGCCATTTTTAAGGCATTTCGCGCATACATGAAATGAACACATTTTTCTCCAAAACTATAACAGATGCAAGCTTGTCCTGTTTGGTGGAGATGATATTTAATAAAATAAGTAGAAATCCACTAAAAGTTTTGTTTGGTTATCTTGCAATCCCGAGATAATCGTCTCCATGCACCAAATCCATTTTAAAGCCATTTTTAAGGCATTTCGCGCATACATGAAATGAACACATTTTTCTCCAAAACTATAACAGATGCAAGCTTGTCCTGTTTGGTGGAGATAATATTTAATAAAATAAGTAGAAATCTACTAAAAGTTTCGTTTGTTTATATTGCCATCCTGAGATAATCGTCTCCATGCTCCAAATCCATTTTAAAGCCATTTCAAAGGCATTTTGCGCATACATGAAATGAACACATTTTTCTCCAAAACTATAACACATGCAAGCTTGTCCTGTTTGGTGGAGATGATATTTAATAAAATAAGTAGAAATCCACTAAAAGTTTTGTTTGGTTATCTTGCAATCCCGAGATAATCGTCTCCATGCTCCAAATCCATTTTAAAGCCATTTTTAAGGCATTTCGCGCATACATGAAATGAACACATTTTTCTCCAAAACTATAACAGATGCAAGCTTGTCCTGTTTGGTGGAGATGATATTTAATAAAATAAGTAGAAATCCACTAAAAGTTTTGTTTGGTTATCTTGCAATCCCGAGATAATCATCTCCATGCTCCAAATCCATTTTAAAGCCATTTTTAAGGCATTTCGCGCATACATGAAATGAACACATTTTTCTCCAAAACTATAACAGATGCAAGCTTGTCCTGTTTGGTGGAGATGATATTTAATAAAATAAGTAGAAATCCACTAAAAGTTTTGTTTGGTTATCTTGCAATCCCGAGATAATCGTCTCCATGCTCCAAATCCATTTTAAAGCCATTTTTAAGGCATTTCGCGCATACATGAAATGAACACATTTTTCTCCAAAACTATAACAGATGCAAGCTTGTCCTGTTTGGTGGAGATGATATTTAATAAAATAAGTAGAAATCCACTAAAAGTTTTGTTTGGTTATCTTGCAATCCCGAGATAATCGTCTCCATGCTCCAAATCCATTTTAAAGCCATTTCAAAGGCATTTTGCGCATACATGAAATTAACACATTTTTCTCCAAAACTATAACACATGCAAGCTTGTCCTGTTTGGTGGAGATGATATTTAATAAAATAAGTAGAAATCCACTAAAAGTTTTGTTTGGTTATCTTGCAATCCCGAGATAATCGTCTCCATGCTCCAAATCCATTTTAAAGCCATTTTTAAGGCATTTCGCGCATACATGAAATGAACACATTTTTCTCCAAAACTATAACAGATGCAAGCTTGTCCTGTTTGGTGGAGATGATATTTAATAAAATAAGTAGAAATCCACTAAAAGTTTTGTTTGGTTATCTTGCAATCCCGAGATAATCGTCTCCATGCTCCAAATCCATTTTAAAGCCATTTTTAAGGCATTTCGCGCATACATGAAATGAACACATTTTTCTCCAAAACTATAACAGATGCAAGCTTGTCCTGTTTGGTGGAGATGATATTTAATAAAATAAGTAGAAATCCACTAAACGTTTTGTTTGGTTATCTTGCAATCCCGAGATAATCGTCTCCATGCTCCAAATCCATTTTAAAGCCATTTTTAAGGCATTTCGCGCATACATGAAATGAACACATTTTTCTCCAAAACTATAACAGATGCAAGCTTGTCCTGTTTGGTGGAGATGATATTTAATAAAATAAGTAGAAATCCACTAAAAGTTTTGTTTGGTTATATTGCAATCCCGAGATAATCGTCTCCATGCTCCAAATCCATTTTAAAGCCATTTTTAAGGCATTTCGCGCATACATGAAATGAACACATTTTTCTCCAAAACTATAACAGATGCAAGCTTGTCCTGTTTGGTGGAGATGATATTTAATAAAATAAGTAGAAATCCACTAAAAGTTTTGTTTGGTTATCTTGCAATCCCGAGATAATCGTCTCCATGCTCCAAATCCATTTTAAAGCCATTTTTAAGGCATTTCGCGCATACATGAAATGAACACATTTTTCTCCAAAACTATAACAGATGCAAGCTTGTCCTGTTTGGTGGAGATGATATTTAATAAAATAAGTAGAAATCCACTAAAAGTTTTGTTTGGTTATCTTGCAATCCCGAGATAATCGTCTCCATGCTCCAAATCCATTTTAAAGCCATTTTTAAGGCATTTCGCGCATACATGAAATGAACACATTTTTCTCCAAAACTATAACAGATGCAAGCTTGTCCTGTTTGGTGGAGATGATATTTAATAAAATAAGTAGAAATCCACTAAAAGTTTTGTTTGGTTATCTTGCAATCCCGAGATAATCGTCTCCATGCTCCAAATCCATTTTAAAGCCATTTTTAAGGCATTTCGCGCATACATGAAATGAACACATTTTTCTCCAAAACTATAACAGATGCAAGCTTGTCCTGTTTGGTGGAGATGATATTTAATAAAATAAGTAGAAATCCACTAAAAGTTTTGTTTGGTTATCTTGCAATCCCGAGATAATCGTCTCCATGCTCCAAATCCATTTTAAAGCCATTTTTAAGGCATTTCGCGCATACATGAAATTAACACATTTTTCTCCAAAGCTATAACAGATGCAAGCTTGTCCTGTTTGGTGGAGATAATATTTAATAAAATAAGTAGAAATCTACTAAAAGTTTCGTTTGTTTATATTGCCATCCTGAGATAATCGTCTCCATGCTCCAAATCCATTTTAAAGCCATTTTTAAGGCATTTCGCGCATACATGAAATGAACACATTTTTCTCCAAAACTATAACAGATGCAAGCTTGTCCTGTTTGGTGGAGATGATATTTAATAAAATAAGTAGAAATCCACTAAAAGTTTTGTTTGGTTATCTTGCAATCCCGAGATAATCGTCTCCATGCTCCAAATCCATTTTAAAGCCATTTTTAAGGCATTTCGCGCATACATGAAATGAACACATTTTTCTCCAAAACTATAACAGATGCAAGCTTGTCCTGTTTGGTGGAGATGATATTTAATAAAATAAGTAGAAATCCACTAAAAGTTTTGTTTGGTTATCTTGCAATCCCGAGATAATCGTCTCCATGCTCCAAATCAATTTTAAATCCATTTTTAAGGCATTTCGCGCATACATGAAATGAACACATTTTTCTCCAAAACTTTAACAGATGCAAGCTTGTCCTGTTTGGTGGAGATGATATTTAATAAAATAAGTAGAAATCCACTAAAAGTTTTGTTTGGTTATCTTGCAATCCCGAGATAATCGTCTCCATGCTCCAAATCCATTTTAAAGCCATTTTTAAGGCATTTCGCGCATACATGAAATGAACACATTTTTCTCCAAAACTATAACAGATGCAAGCTTGTCCTGTTTGGTGGAGATGATATTTAATAAAATAAGTAGAAATCCACTAAAAGTTTTGTTTGTTTATCTTGCAATCCCGAGATAATCGTCTCCATGCTCCAAATCCATTTTAAAGCCATTTTTAAGGCATTTCGCGCATACATGAAATGAACACATTTTTCTCCAAAACTATAACAGATGCAAGCTTGTCCTGTTTGGTGGAGATGATATTTAATAAAATAAGTAGAAATCCACTAAAAGTTTTGTTTGGTTATCTTGCAATCCCGAGATAATCGTCTCCATGCTCCAAATCCATTTTAAAGCCATTTTTAAGGCATTTCGCGCAAACATGAAATGAACACATTTTTCTCCAAAACTATAACAGTTGCAAGCTTGTCCTGTTTGGTGGAGATGATATTTAATAAAATAAGTAGAAATCCACTAAAAGTTTTGTTTGGTTATCTTGCAATCCCGAGATAATCGTCTCCATGCTCCAAATCCATTTTAAAGCCATTTTTAAGGCATTTCGCGCATACATGAAATGAACACATTTTTCTCCAAAACTATAACAGATGCAAGCTTGTCCTGTTTGGTGGAGATGATATTTAATAAAATAAGTAGAAATCCACTAAAAGTTTTGTTTGGTTATCTTGCAATCCCGAGATAATCGTCTCCATGCTCCAAATCCATTTTAAAGCCATTTTTAAGGCATTTCGCGCATACATGAAATGAACACATTTTTCTCCAAAACTATAACAGATGCAAGCTTGTCCTGTTTGGTGGAGATGATATTTAATAAAATAAGTAGAAATCCACTAAAA
Organism: Anomaloglossus baeobatrachus; assembly: GCF_048569485.1. NCBI lineage: Eukaryota > Metazoa > Chordata > Amphibia > Anura > Aromobatidae > Anomaloglossus > Anomaloglossus baeobatrachus. The sequence continues at coordinate 24,255 of NW_027444491.1, read as the reverse complement.
GTTTTGTTTGGTTATCTTGCAATCCCGAGATAATCGTCTCCATGCTCCAAATCCATTTTAAAGCCATTTTTAAGGCATTTCGCGCATACATGAAATGAACACATTTTTCTCCAAAGCTATAACAGATGCAAGCTTGTCCTGTTTGGTGGAGATAATATTTAATAAAATAAGTAGAAATCTACTAAAAGTTTCGTTTGTTTATATTGCCATCCTGAGATAATCGTCTCCATGCTCCAAATCCATTTTAAAGCCATTTTTAAGGCATTTCGCGCATACATGAAATGAACACATTTTTCTCCAAAACTATAACAGATGCAAGCTTGTCCTGTTTGGTGGAGATAATATTTAATAAAATAAGTAGAAATCCACTAAAAGTTTTGTTTGGTTATCTTGCAATCCCGAGATAATCGTCTCCATGCTCCAAATCCATTTTAAAGCCATTTTTAAGGCATTTCGCGCATACATGAAATGAACACATTTTTCTCCAAAACTATAACAGATGCAAGCTTGTCCTGTTTGGTGGAGATGATATTTAATAAAATAAGTAGAAATCCACTAAAAGTTTTGTTTGGTTATCTTGCAATCCCGAGATAATCGTCTCCATGCTCCAAATCAATTTTAAATCCATTTTTAAGGCATTTCGCGCATACATGAAATGAACACATTTTTCTCCAAAACTATAACAGATGCAAGCTTGTCCTGTTTGGTGGAGATGATATTTAATAAAATAAGTAGAAATCCACTAAAAGTTTTGATTGTTTATCTTGCAATCCCGAGATAATCGTCTCCATGCTCCAAATCCATTTTAAAGCCATTTTTAAGGCATTTCGCGCATACATGAAATGAACACATTTTTCTCCAAAACTATAACAGATATAAGCTTGTCCTGTTTGGTGGAGATGATATTTAATAAAATAAGTAGAAATCCACTAAAAGTTTTGTTTGGTTATCTTGCAATCCCGAGATAATCGTCTCCATGCTCCAAATCCATTTTAAAGCCATTTTTAAGGCATTTCGCGCAAACATGAAATGAACACATTTTTCTCCAAAACTATAACAGTTGCAAGCTTGTCCTGTTTGGTGGAAATGATATTTAATAAAATAAGTAGAAATCCACTAAAAGTTTTGTTTGGTTATCTTGCAATCCCGAGATAATCGTCTCCATGCTCCAAATCCATTTTAAAGCCATTTTTAAGGCATTTCGCGCATACATGAAATGAACACATTTTTCTCCAAAACTATAACAGATGCAAGCTTGTCCTGTTTGGTGGAGATGATATTTAATAAAATAAGTAGAAATCCACTAAAAGTTTTGTTTGGTTATCTTGCAATCCCGAGATAATCGTCTCCATGCTCCAAATCCATTTTAAAGCCATTTTTAAGGCATTTCGCGCATACATGAAATGAACACATTTTTCTCCAAAACTATAACAGATGCAAGCTTGTCCTGTTTGGTGGAGATGATATTTAATAAAATAAGTAGAAATCCACTAAAAGTTTTGTTTGGTTATCTTGCAATCCCGAGATAATCGTCTCCATGCTCCAAATCCATTTTAAAGCCATTTTTAAGGCATTTCGCGCATACATGAAATGAACACATTTTTCTCCAAAACTATAACAGATGCAAGCTTGTCCTGTTTGGTGGAGATGATATTTAATAAAATAAGTAGAAATCCACTAAAAGTTTTGTTTGGTTATCTTGCAATCCCGAGATAATCGTCTCCATGCTCCAAATCCATTTTAAAGCCATTTTTAAGGCATTTCGCGCATACATGAAATGAACACATTTTTCTCCAAAACTATAACAGATGCAAGCTTGTCCTGTTTGGTGGAGATAATATTTAATAAAATAAGTAGAAATCTACTAAAAGTTTCGTTTGTTTATATTGCCATCCTGAGATAATCGTCTCCATGCTCCAAATCCATTTTAAAGCCATTTTTAAGGCATTTCGCGCATACATGAAATGAACACATTTTTCTCCAAAACTATAACAGATGCAAGCTTGTCCTGTTTGGTGGAGATGATATTTAATAAAATAAGTAGAAATCCACTAAAAGTTTTGTTTGGTTATCTTGCAATCCCGAGATAATCGTCTCCATGCTCCAAATCCATTTTAAAGCCATTTTTAAGGCATTTCGCGCATACATGAAATGAACACATTTTTCTCCAAAACTATAACAGATGCAAGCTTGTCCTGTTTGGTGGAGATGATATTTAATAAAATAAGTAGAAATCCACTAAAAGTTTTCTTTGGTTATCTTGCAATCCCGAGATAATCGTCTCCATGCTCCAAATCCATTTTAAAGCCATTTTTAAGGCATTTCGCGCATACATGAAATGAACACATTTTTCTCCAAAACTTTAACAGATGCAAGCTTGTCCTGTTTGGTGGAGATGATATTTAATAAAATAAGTAGAAATCCACTAAAAGTTTTGTTTGGTTATCTTGCAATCCCGAGATAATCGTCTCCATGCTCCAAATCCATTTTAAAGCCATTTTTAAGGCATTTTGCGCATACATGAAATGAACACATTTTTCTCCAAAACTATAACACATGCAAGCTTGTCCTGTTTGGTGGAGATGATATTTAATAAAATAAGTAGAAATCCACTAAAAGTTTTGTTTGGTTATCTTGCAATCCCGAGATAATCGTCTCCATGCTCCAAATCCATTTTAAAGCCATTTTTAAGGCATTTCGCGCATACATGAAATGAACACATTTTTCTCCAAAACTATAACAGATGCAAGCTTGTCCTGTTTGGTGGAGATGATATTTAATAAAATAAGTAGAAATCCACTAAAAGTTTTGTTTGGTTATCTTGCAATCCCGAGATAATCGTCTCCATGCTCCAAATCCATTTTAAAGCCATTTTTAAGGCATTTCGCGCATACATGAAATGAACACATTTTTCTCCAAAACTATAACACATGCAAGCTTGTCCTGTTTGGTGGAGATGATATTTAATAAAATAAGTAGAAATCCACTAAAAGTTTTGTTTGTTTATATTGCCATCCTGAGATAATCGTCTCCATGCTCCAAATCCATTTTAAAGCCATTTTTAAGGCATTTCGCGCATACATGAAATGAACACATTTTTCTCCAAAACTATAACAGATGCAAGCTTGTCCTGTTTGGTGGAGATGATATTTAATAAAATAAGTAGAAATCCACTAAAAGTTTTGTTTGGTTATCTTGCAATCCCGAGATAATCGTCTCCATGCTCCAAATCCATTTTAAAGCCATTTTTAAGGCATTTCGCGCATACATGAAATGAACACATTTTTCTCCAAAACTATAACAGATGCAAGCTTGTCCTGTTTGGTGGAGATGATATTTAATAAAATAAGTAGAAATCCACTAAAAGTTTTCTTTGGTTATCTTGCAATCCCGAGATAATCGTCTCCATGCTCCAAATCCATTTTAAAGCCATTTTTAAGGCATTTCGCGCATACATGAAATGAACACATTTTTCTCCAAAACTTTAACAGATGCAAGCTTGTCCTGTTTGGTGGAGATGATATTTAATAAAATAAGTAGAAATCCACTAAAAGTTTTGTTTGGTTATCTTGCAATCCCGAGATAATCGTCTCCATGCTCCAAATCCATTTTAAAGCCATTTTTAAGGCATTTTGCGCATACATGAAATGAACACATTTTTCTCCAAAACTATAACACATGCAAGCTTGTCCTGTTTGGTGGAGATGATATTTAATAAAATAAGTAGAAATCCACTAAAAGTTTTGTTTGGTTATCTTGCAATCCCGAGATAATCGTCTCCATGCTCCAAATCCATTTTAAAGCCATTTTTAAGGCATTTCGCGCATACATGAAATGAACACATTTTTCTCCAAAACTATAACAGATGCAAGCTTGTCCTGTTTGGTGGAGATGATATTTAATAAAATAAGTAGAAATCCACTAAAAGTTTTGTTTGGTTATCTTGCAATCCCGAGATAATCGTCTCCATGCTCCAAATCCATTTTAAAGCCATTTTTAAGGCATTTCGCGCATACATGAAATGAACACATTTTTCTCCAAAACTATAACAGATGCAAGCTTGTCCTGTTTGGTGGAGATGATATTTAATAAAATAAGTAGAAATCCACTAAAAGTTTTGTTTGGTTATATTGCAATCCCGAGATAATCGTCTCCATGCTCCAAATCCATTTTAAAGCCATTTTTAAGGCATTTCGCGCATACATGAAATGAACACATTTTTCTCCAAAACTATAACAGTTGCAAGCTTGTCCTGTTTGGTGGAGATGATATTTAATAAAATAAGTAGAAATCCACTAAAAGTTTTGTTTGGTTATCTTGCAATCCCGAGATAATCGTCTCCATGCTCCAAATCCATTTTAAAGCCATTTTTAAGGCATTTCGCGCATACATGAAATGAACACATTTTTCTCCAAAACTATAACAGATGCAAGCTTGTCCTGTTTGGTGGAGATGATATTTAATAAAATAAGTAGAAATCCACTAAAAGTTTTGTTTGGTTATCTTGCAATCCCGAGATAATCGTCTCCATGCTCCAAATCCATTTTAAAGCCATTTTTAAGGCATTTCGCGCATACATGAAATGAACACATTTTTCTCCAAAACTATAACAGATGCAAGCTTGTCCTGTTTGGTGGAGATGATATTTAATAAAATAAGTAGAAATCCACTAAAAGTTTTGTTTGGTTATCTTGCAATCCCGAGATAATCGTCTCCATGCTCCAAATCCATTTTAAAGCCATTTTTAAGGCATTTCGCGCATACATGAAATGAACACATTTTTCTCCAAAACTATAACAGATGCAAGCTTGTCCTGTTTGGTGGAGATGATATTTAATAAAATAAGTAGAAATCCACTAAAAGTTTTGTTTGGTTATCTTGCAATCCCGAGATAATCGTCTCCATGCTCCAAATCCATTTTAAAGCCATTTTTAAGGCATTTCGCGCATACATGAAATGAACACATTTTTCTCCAAAACTATAACAGATGCAAGCTTGTCCTGTTTGGTGGAGATGATATTTAATAAAATAAGTAGAAATCCACTAAAAGTTTTGTTTGGTTATCTTGCAATCCCGAGATAATCGTCTCCATGCTCCAAATCCATTTTAAAGCCATTTTTAAGGCATTTCGCGCATACATGAAATGAACACATTTTTCTCCAAAACTATAACAGATGCAAGCTTGTCCTGTTTGGTGGAGATAATATTTAATAAAATAAGTAGAAATCTACTAAAAGTTTCGTTTGTTTATATTGCCATCCTGAGATAATCGTCTCCATGCTCCAAATCCATTTTAAAGCCATTTTTAAGGCATTTCGCGCATACATGAAATGAACACATTTTTCTCCAAAACTATAACAGATGCAAGCTTGTCCTGTTTGGTGGAGATGATATTTAATAAAATAAGTAGAAATCCACTAAAAGTTTTGTTTGGTTATCTTGCAATCCCGAGATAATCGTCTCCATGCTCCAAATCCATTTTAAAGCCATTTTTAAGGCATTTCGCGCATACATGAAATGAACACATTTTTCTCCAAAACTATAACAGATGCAAGCTTGTCCTGTTTGGTGGAGATGATATTTAATAAAATAAGTAGAAATCCACTAAAAGTTTTCTTTGGTTATCTTGCAATCCCGAGATAATCGTCTCCATGCTCCAAATCCATTTTAAAGCCATTTTTAAGGCATTTCGCGCATACATGAAATGAACACATTTTTCTCCAAAACTTTAACAGATGCAAGCTTGTCCTGTTTGGTGGAGATGATATTTAATAAAATAAGTAGAAATCCACTAAAAGTTTTGTTTGGTTATCTTGCAATCCCGAGATAATCGTCTCCATGCTCCAAATCCATTTTAAAGCCATTTTTAAGGCATTTTGCGCATACATGAAATGAACACATTTTTCTCCAAAACTATAACACATGCAAGCTTGTCCTGTTTGGTGGAGATGATATTTAATAAAATAAGTAGAAATCCACTAAAAGTTTTGTTTGGTTATCTTGCAATCCCGAGATAATCGTCTCCATGCTCCAAATCCATTTTAAAGCCATTTTTAAGGCATTTCGCGCATACATGAAATGAACACATTTTTCTCCAAAACTATAACAGATGCAAGCTTGTCCTGTTTGGTGGAGATGATATTTAATAAAATAAGTAGAAATCCACTAAAAGTTTTGTTTGTTTATCTTGCAATCCCGAGATAATCGTCTCCATGCTCCAAATCCATTTTAAAGCCATTTTTAAGGCATTTCGCGCATACATGAAATGAACACATTTTTCTCCAAAACTATAACAGATGCAAGCTTGTCCTGTTTGGTGGAGATGATATTTAATAAAATAAGTAGAAATCCACTAAAAGTTTTGTTTGGTTATCTTGCAATCCCGAGATAATCGTCTCCATGCTCCAAATCCATTTTAAAGCCATTTTTAAGGCATTTCGCGCATACATGAAATGAACACATTTTTCTCCAAAACTATAACAGATGCAAGCTTGTCCTGTTTGGTGGAGATGATATTTAATAAAATAAGTAGAAATCCACTAAAAGTTTTGTTTGGTTATCTTGCAATCCCGAGATAATCGTCTCCATGCTCCAAATCCATTTTAAAGCCATTTTTAAGGCATTTCGCGCATACATGAAATGAACACATTTTTCTCCAAAACTATAACAGATGCAAGCTTGTCCTGTTTGGTGGAGATGATATTTAATAAAATAAGTAGAAATCCACTAAAAGTTTTGTTTGGTTATCTTGCAATCCCGAGATAATCGTCTCCATGCTCCAAATCCATTTTAAAGCCATTTTTAAGGCATTTCGCGCATACATGAAATGAACACATTTTTCTCCAAAACTATAACAGATGCAAGCTTGTCCTGTTTGGTGGAGATAATATTTAATAAAATAAGTAGAAATCTACTAAAAGTTTCGTTTGTTTATATTGCCATCCTGAGATAATCGTCTCCATGCTCCAAATCCATTTTAAAGCCATTTTTAAGGCATTTCGCGCATACATGAAATGAACACATTTTTCTCCAAAACTATAACAGATGCAAGCTTGTCCTGTTTGGTGGAGATGATATTTAATAAAATAAGTAGAAATCCACTAAAAGTTTTGTTTGGTTATCTTGCAATCCCGAGATAATCGTCTCCATGCTCCAAATCCATTTTAAAGCCATTTTTAAGGCATTTCGCGCATACATGAAATGAACACATTTTTCTCCAAAACTATAACAGATGCAAGCTTGTCCTGTTTGGTGGAGATGATATTTAATAAAATAAGTAGAAATCCACTAAAAGTTTTCTTTGGTTATCTTGCAATCCCGAGATAATCGTCTCCATGCTCCAAATCCATTTTAAAGCCATTTTTAAGGCATTTCGCGCATACATGAAATGAACACATTTTTCTCCAAAACTTTAACAGATGCAAGCTTGTCCTGTTTGGTGGAGATGATATTTAATAAAATAAGTAGAAATCCACTAAAAGTTTTGTTTGGTTATCTTGCAATCCCGAGATAATCGTCTCCATGCTCCAAATCCATTTTAAAGCCATTTTTAAGGCATTTTGCGCATACATGAAATGAACACATTTTTCTCCAAAACTATAACACATGCAAGCTTGTCCTGTTTGGTGGAGATGATATTTAATAAAATAAGTAGAAATCCACTAAAAGTTTTGTTTGGTTATCTTGCAATCCCGAGATAATCGTCTCCATGCTCCAAATCCATTTTAAAGCCATTTTTAAGGCATTTCGCGCATACATGAAATGAACACATTTTTCTCCAAAACTATAACAGATGCAAGCTTGTCCTGTTTGGTGGAGATGATATTTAATAAAATAAGTAGAAATCCACTAAAAGTTTTGTTTGGTTATCTTGCAATCCCGAGATAATCGTCTCCATGCTCCAAATCCATTTTAAAGCCATTTTTAAGGCATTTCGCGCATACATGAAATGAACACATTTTTCTCCAAAACTATAACAGATGCAAGCTTGTCCTGTTTGGTGGAGATGATATTTAATAAAATAAGTAGAAATCCACTAAAAGTTTTGTTTGGTTATATTGCAATCCCGAGATAATCGTCTCCATGCTCCAAATCCATTTTAAAGCCATTTTTAAGGCATTTCGCGCATACATGAAATGAACACATTTTTCTCCAAAACTATAACAGTTGCAAGCTTGTCCTGTTTGGTGGAGATGATATTTAATAAAATAAGTAGAAATCCACTAAAAGTTTTGTTTGGTTATCTTGCAATCCCGAGATAATCGTCTCCATGCTCCAAATCCATTTTAAAGCCATTTTTAAGGCATTTCGCGCATACATGAAATGAACACATTTTTCTCCAAAACTATAACAGATGCAAGCTTGTCCTGTTTGGTGGAGATGATATTTAATAAAATAAGTAGAAATCCACTAAAAGTTTTGTTTGGTTATCTTGCAATCCCGAGATAATCGTCTCCATGCTCCAAATCCATTTTAAAGCCATTTTTAAGGCATTTCGCGCATACATGAAATGAACACATTTTTCTCCAAAACTATAACAGATGCAAGCTTGTCCTGTTTGGTGGAGATGATATTTAATAAAATAAGTAGAAATCCACTAAAAGTTTTGTTTGGTTATCTTGCAATCCCGAGATAATCGTCTCCATGCTCCAAATCCATTTTAAAGCCATTTTTAAGGCATTTCGCGCATACATGAAATGAACACATTTTTCTCCAAAACTATAACAGATGCAAGCTTGTCCTGTTTGGTGGAGATGATATTTAATAAAATAAGTAGAAATCCACTAAAAGTTTTGTTTGGTTATCTTGCAATCCCGAGATAATCGTCTCCATGCTCCAAATCCATTTTAAAGCCATTTTTAAGGCATTTCGCGCATACATGAAATGAACACATTTTTCTCCAAAACTATAACAGATGCAAGCTTGTCCTGTTTGGTGGAGATAATATTTAATAAAATAAGTAGAAATCTACTAAAAGTTTCGTTTGTTTATATTGCCATCCTGAGATAATCGTCTCCATGCTCCAAATCCATTTTAAAGCCATTTTTAAGGCATTTCGCGCATACATGAAATGAACACATTTTTCTCCAAAACTATAACAGATGCAAGCTTGTCCTGTTTGGTGGAGATGATATTTAATAAAATAAGTAGAAATCCACTAAAAGTTTTGTTTGGTTATCTTGCAATCCCGAGATAATCGTCTCCATGCTCCAAATCCATTTTAAAGCCATTTTTAAGGCATTTTGCGCATACATGAAATGAACACATTTTTCTCCAAAACTATAACACATGCAAGCTTGTCCTGTTTGGTGGAGATGATATTTAATAAAATAAGTAGAAATCCACTAAAAGTTTTGTTTGGTTATCTTGCAATCCCGAGATAATCGTCTCCATGCTCCAAATCCATTTTAAAGCCATTTTTAAGGCATTTCGCGCATACATGAAATGAACACATTTTTCTCCAAAACTATAACAGATGCAAGCTTGTCCTGTTTGGTGGAGATGATATTTAATAAAATAAGTAGAAATCCACTAAAAGTTTTGTTTGGTTATCTTGCAATCCCGAGATAATCGTCTCCATGCTCCAAATCCATTTTAAAGCCATTTTTAAGGCATTTCGCGCATACATGAAATGAACACATTTTTCTCCAAAACTATAACAGATGCAAGCTTGTCCTGTTTGGTGGAGATGATATTTAATAAAATAAGTAGAAATCCACTAAAAGTTTTGTTTGGTTATCTTGCAATCCCGAGATAATCGTCTCCATGCTCCAAATCCATTTTAAAGCCATTTTTAAGGCATTTCGCGCATACATGAAATGAACACATTTTTCTCCAAAACTATAACAGATGCAAGCTTGTCCTGTTTGGTGGAGATAATATTTAATAAAATAAGTAGAAATCTACTAAAAGTTTCGTTTGTTTATATTGCCATCCTGAGATAATCGTCTCCATGCTCCAAATCCATTTTAAAGCCATTTTTAAGGCATTTCGCGCATACATGAAATGAACACATTTTTCTCCAAAACTATAACAGATGCAAGCTTGTCCTGTTTGGTGGAGATGATATTTAATAAAATAAGTAGAAATCCACTAAAAGTTTTGTTTGGTTATCTTGCAATCCCGAGATCGTCTCCATGCTCCAAATCCATTTTAAAGCCATTTTTAAGGCATTTTGCGCATACATGAAATGAACACATTTTTCTCCAAAACTATAACACATGCAAGCTTGTCCTGTTTGGTGGAGATGATATTTAATAAAATAAGTAGAAATCCACTAAAAGTTTTGTTTGGTTATCTTGCAATCCCGAGATAATCGTCTCCATGCTCCAAATCCATTTTAAAGCCATTTTTAAGGCATTTCGCGCATACATGAAATGAACACATTTTTCTCCAAAACTATAACAGATGCAAGCTTGTCCTGTTTGGTGGAGATGATATTTAATAAAATAAGTAGAAATCCACTAAAAGTTTTGTTTGGTTATCTTGCAATCCCGAGATAATCGTCTCCATGCTCCAAATCCATTTTAAAGCCATTTTTAAGGCATTTCGCGCATACATGAAATGAACACATTTTTCTCCAAAACTATAACAGATGCAAGCTTGTCCTGTTTGGTGGAGATGATATTTAATAAAATAAGTAGAAATCCACTAAAAGTTTTGTTTGGTTATATTGCAATCCCGAGATAATCGTCTCCATGCTCCAAATCCATTTTAAAGCCATTTTTAAGGCATTTCGCGCATACATGAAATGAACACATTTTTCTCCAAAACTATAACAGTTGCAAGCTTGTCCTGTTTGGTGGAGATGATATTTAATAAAATAAGTAGAAATCCACTAAAAGTTTTGTTTGGTTATCTTGCAATCCCGAGATAATCGTCTCCATGCTCCAAATCCATTTTAAAGCCATTTTTAAGGCATTTCGCGCATACATGAAATGAACACATTTTTCTCCAAAACTATAACAGATGCAAGCTTGTCCTGTTTGGTGGAGATGATATTTAATAAAATAAGTAGAAATCCACTAAAAGTTTTGTTTGGTTATCTTGCAATCCCGAGATAATCGTCTCCATGCTCCAAATCCATTTTAAAGCCATTTTTAAGGCATTTCGCGCATACATGAAATGAACACATTTTTCTCCAAAACTATAACAGATGCAAGCTTGTCCTGTTTGGTGGAGATGATATTTAATAAAATAAGTAGAAATCCACTAAAAGTTTTGTTTGGTTATCTTGCAATCCCGAGATAATCGTCTCCATGCTCCAAATCCATTTTAAAGCCATTTTTAAGGCATTTCGCGCATACATGAAATGAACACATTTTTCTCCAAAACTATAACAGATGCAAGCTTGTCCTGTTTGGTGGAGATGATATTTAATAAAATAAGTAGAAATCCACTAAAAGTTTTGTTTGGTTATCTTGCAATCCCGAGATAATCGTCTCCATGCTCCAAATCCATTTTAAAGCCATTTTTAAGGCATTTCGCGCATACATGAAATGAACACATTTTTCTCCAAAACTATAACAGATGCAAGCTTGTCCTGTTTGGTGGAGATAATATTTAATAAAATAAGTAGAAATCTACTAAAAGTTTCGTTTGTTTATATTGCCATCCTGAGATAATCGTCTCCATGCTCCAAATCCATTTTAAAGCCATTTTTAAGGCATTTCGCGCATACATGAAATGAACACATTTTTCTCCAAAACTATAACAGATGCAAGCTTGTCCTGTTTGGTGGAGATGATATTTAATAAAATAAGTAGAAATCCACTAAAAGTTTTGTTTGGTTATCTTGCAATCCCGAGATAATCGTCTCCATGCTCCAAATCCATTTTAAAGCCATTTTTAAGGCATTTCGCGCATACATGAAATGAACACATTTTTCTCCAAAACTATAACAGATGCAAGCTTGTCCTGTTTGGTGGAGATGATATTTAATAAAATAAGTAGAAATCCACTAAAAGTTTTGTTTGGTTATCTTGCAATCCCGAGATAATCGTCTCCATGCTCCAAATCCATTTTAAAGCCATTTTTAAGGCATTTCGCGCATACATGAAATGATCACATTTTTCTCCAAAACTATAACAGATGCAAGCTTGTCCTGTTTGGTGGAGATGATATTTAATAAAATAAGTAGAAATCCACTAAAAGTTTTGTTTGGTTATCTTGCAATCCCGAGATAATCGTCTCCATGCTCCAAATCCATTTTAAAGCCATTTTTAAGGCATTTCGCGCATACATGAAATGAACACATTTTTCTCCAAAACTATAACAGATGCAAGCTTGTCCTGTTTGGTGGAGATGATATTTAATAAAATAAGTAGAAATCCACTAAAAGTTTTGTTTGGTTATCTTGCAATCCCGAGATAATCGTCTCCATGCTCCAAATCCATTTTAAAGCCATTTTTAAGGCATTTCGCGCATACATGAAATGAACACATTTTTCTCCAAAACTATAACAGATGCAAGCTTGTCCTGTTTGGTGGAGATGATATTTAATAAAATAAGTAGAAATCCACTAAAAGTTTTGTTTGGTTATCTTGCAATCCCGAGATAATCGTCTCCATGCTCCAAATCCATTTTAAAGCCATTTTTAAGGCATTTCGCGCATACATGAAATGAACACATTTTTCTCCAAAACTATAACAGATGCAAGCTTGTCCTGTTTGGTGGAGATAATATTTAATAAAATAAGTAGAAATCTACTAAAAGTTTCGTTTGTTTATATTGCCATCCTGAGATAATCGTCTCCATGCTCCAAATCCATTTTAAAGCCATTTTTAAGGCATTTCGCGCATACATGAAATGAACACATTTTTCTCCAAAACTATAACAGATGCAAGCTTGTCCTGTTTGGTGGAGATGATATTTAATAAAATAAGTAGAAATCCACTAAAAGTTTTGTTTGGTTATCTTGCAATCCCGAGATAATCGTCTCCATGCTCCAAATCCATTTTAAAGCCATTTTTAAGGCATTTTGCGCATACATGAAATGAACACATTTTTCTCCAAAACTATAACACATGCAAGCTTGTCCTGTTTGGTGGAGATGATATTTAATAAAATAAGTAGAAATCCACTAAAAGTTTTGTTTGGTTATCTTGCAATCCCGAGATAATCGTCTCCATGCTCCAAATCCATTTTAAAGCCATTTTTAAGGCATTTCGCGCATACATGAAATGAACACATTTTTCTCCAAAACTATAACAGATGCAAGCTTGTCCTGTTTGGTGGAGATGATATTTAATAAAATAAGTAGAAATCCACTAAAAGTTTTGTTTGGTTATCTTGCAATCCCGAGATAATCGTCTCCATGCTCCAAATCCATTTTAAAGCCATTTTTAAGGCATTTCGCGCATACATGAAATGAACACATTTTTCTCCAAAACTATAACAGATGCAAGCTTGTCCTGTTTGGTGGAGATGATATTTAATAAAATAAGTAGAAATCCACTAAAAGTTTTGTTTGGTTATATTGCAATCCCGAGATAATCGTCTCCATGCTCCAAATCCATTTTAAAGCCATTTTTAAGGCATTTCGCGCATACATGAAATGAACACATTTTTCTCCAAAACTATAACAGTTGCAAGCTTGTCCTGTTTGGTGGAGATGATATTTAATAAAATAAGTAGAAATCCACTAAAAGTTTTGTTTGGTTATCTTGCAATCCCGAGATAATCGTCTCCATGCTCCAAATCCATTTTAAAGCCATTTTTAAGGCATTTCGCGCATACATGAAATGAACACATTTTTCTCCAAAACTATAACAGATGCAAGCTTGTCCTGTTTGGTGGAGATGATATTTAATAAAATAAGTAGAAATCCACTAAAAGTTTTGTTTGGTTATCTTGCAATCCCGAGATAATCGTCTCCATGCTCCAAATCCATTTTAAAGCCATTTTTAAGGCATTTCGCGCATACATGAAATGAACACATTTTTCTCCAAAACTATAACAGATGCAAGCTTGTCCTGTTTGGTGGAGATGATATTTAATAAAATAAGTAGAAATCCACTAAAAGTTTTGTTTGGTTATCTTGCAATCCCGAGATAATCGTCTCCATGCTCCAAATCCATTTTAAAGCCATTTTTAAGGCATTTCGCGCATACATGAAATGAACACATTTTTCTCCAAAACTATAACAGATGCAAGCTTGTCCTGTTTGGTGGAGATAATATTTAATAAAATAAGTAGAAATCTACTAAAAGTTTCGTTTGTTTATATTGCCATCCTGAGATAATCGTCTCCATGCTCCAAATCCATTTTAAAGCCATTTTTAAGGCATTTCGCGCATACATGAAATGAACACATTTTTCTCCAAAACTATAACAGATGCAAGCTTGTCCTGTTTGGTGGAGATGATATTTAATAAAATAAGTAGAAATCCACTAAAAGTTTTGTTTGGTTATCTTGCAATCCCGAGATAATCGTCTCCATGCTCCAAATCCATTTTAAAGCCATTTTTAAGGCATTTCGCGCATACATGAAATGAACACATTTTTCTCCAAAACTATAACAGATGCAAGCTTGTCCTGTTTGGTGGAGATGATATTTAATAAAATAAGTAGAAATCCACTAAAAGTTTTGTTTGGTTATCTTGCAATCCCGAGATAATCGTCTCCATGCTCCAAATCCATTTTAAAGCCATTTTTAAGGCATTTCGCGCATACATGAAATGATCACATTTTTCTCCAAAACTATAACAGATGCAAGCTTGTCCTGTTTGGTGGAGATGATATTTAATAAAATAAGTAGAAATCCACTAAAAGTTTTGTTTGGTTATCTTGCAATCCCGAGATAATCGTCTCCATGCTCCAAATCCATTTTAAAGCCATTTTTAAGGCATTTCGCGCATACATGAAATGAACACATTTTTCTCCAAAACTATAACAGATGCAAGCTTGTCCTGTTTGGTGGAGATGATATTTAATAAAATAAGTAGAAATCCACTAAAAGTTTTGTTTGGTTATCTTGCAATCCCGAGATAATCGTCTCCATGCTCCAAATCCATTTTAAAGCCATTTTTAAGGCATTTCGCGCATACATGAAATGAACACATTTTTCTCCAAAACTATAACAGATGCAAGCTTGTCCTGTTTGGTGGAGATGATATTTAATAAAATAAGTAGAAATCCACTAAAAGTTTTGTTTGGTTATCTTGCAATCCCGAGATAATCGTCTCCATGCTCCAAATCCATTTTAAAGCCATTTTTAAGGCATTTCGCGCATACATGAAATGAACACATTTTTCTCCAAAACTATAACAGATGCAAGCTTGTCCTGTTTGGTGGAGATAATATTTAATAAAATAAGTAGAAATCTACTAAAAGTTTCGTTTGTTTATATTGCCATCCTGAGATAATCGTCTCCATGCTCCAAATCCATTTTAAAGCCATTTTTAAGGCATTTCGCGCATACATGAAATGAACACATTTTTCTCCAAAACTATAACAGATGCAAGCTTGTCCTGTTTGGTGGAGATGATATTTAATAAAATAAGTAGAAATCCACTAAAAGTTTTGTTTGGTTATCTTGCAATCCCGAGATAATCGTCTCCATGCTCCAAATCCATTTTAAAGCCATTTTTAAGGCATTTCGCGCATACATGAAATGAACACATTTTTCTCCAAAACTATAACAGATGCAAGCTTGTCCTGTTTGGTGGAGATGATATTTAATAAAATAAGTAGAAATCCACTAAAAGTTTTGTTTGGTTATCTTGCAATCCCGAGATAATCGTCTCCATGCTCCAAATCCATTTTAAAGCCATTTTTAAGGCATTTCGCGCATACATGAAATGAACACATTTTTCTCCAAAACTATAACAGATGCAAGCTTGTCCTGTTTGGTGGAGATAATATTTAATAAAATAAGTAGAAATCTACTAAAAGTTTCGTTTGTTTATATTGCCATCCTGAGATAATCGTCTCCATGCTCCAAATCCATTTTAAAGCCATTTTTAAGGCATTTCGCGCATACATGAAATGAACACATTTTTCTCCAAAACTATAACAGATGCAAGCTTGTCCTGTTTGGTGGAGATGATATTTAATAAAATAAGTAGAAATCCACTAAAAGTTTTGTTTGGTTATCTTGCAATCCCGAGATAATCGTCTCCATGCTCCAAATCCATTTTAAAGCCATTTTTAAGGCATTTCGCGCATACATGAAATGAACACATTTTTCTCCAAAACTATAACAGATGCAAGCTTGTCCTGTTTGGTGGAGATGATATTTAATAAAATAAGTAGAAATCCACTAAAAGTTTTGTTTGGTTATCTTGCAATCCCGAGATAATCGTCTCCATGCTCCAAATCCATTTTAAAGCCATTTTTAAGGCATTTCGCGCATACATGAAATGATCACATTTTTCTCCAAAACTATAACAGATGCAAGCTTGTCCTGTTTGGTGGAGATGATATTTAATAAAATAAGTAGAAATCCACTAAAAGTTTTGTTTGGTTATCTTGCAATCCCGAGATAATCGTCTCCATGCTCCAAATCCATTTTAAAGCCATTTTTAAGGCATTTCGCGCATACATGAAATGAACACATTTTTCTCCAAAACTATAACAGATGCAAGCTTGTCCTGTTTGGTGGAGATGATATTTAATAAAATAAGTAGAAATCCACTAAAAGTTTTGTTTGGTTATCTTGCAATCCCGAGATAATCGTCTCCATGCTCCAAATCCATTTTAAAGCCATTTTTAAGGCATTTCGCGCATACATGAAATGAACACATTTTTCTCCAAAACTATAACAGATGCAAGCTTGTCCTGTTTGGTGGAGATGATATTTAATAAAATAAGTAGAAATCCACTAAAAGTTTTGTTTGGTTATCTTGCAATCCCGAGATAATCGTCTCCATGCTCCAAATCCATTTTAAAGCCATTTTTAAGGCATTTCGCGCATACATGAAATGAACACATTTTTCTCCAAAACTATAACAGATGCAAGCTTGTCCTGTTTGGTGGAGATAATATTTAATAAAATAAGTAGAAATCTACTAAAAGTTTCGTTTGTTTATATTGCCATCCTGAGATAATCGTCTCCATGCTCCAAATCCATTTTAAAGCCATTTTTAAGGCATTTCGCGCATACATGAAATGAACACATTTTTCTCCAAAACTATAACAGATGCAAGCTTGTCCTGTTTGGTGGAGATGATATTTAATAAAATAAGTAGAAATCCACTAAAAGTTTTGTTTGGTTATCTTGCAATCCCGAGATAATCGTCTCCATGCTCCAAATCCATTTTAAAGCCATTTTTAAGGCATTTCGCGCATACATGAAATGAACACATTTTTCTCCAAAACTATAACAGATGCAAGCTTGTCCTGTTTGGTGGAGATGATATTTAATAAAATAAGTAGAAATCCACTAAAAGTTTTGTTTGGTTATCTTGCAATCCCGAGATAATCGTCTCCATGCTCCAAATCCATTTTAAAGCCATTTTTAAGGCATTTTGCGCATACATGAAATGAACACATTTTTCTCCAAAACTATAACACATGCAAGCTTGTCCTGTTTGGTGGAGATGATATTTAATAAAATAAGTAGAAATCCACTAAAAGTTTTGTTTGGTTATCTTGCAATCCCGAGATAATCGTCTCCATGCTCCAAATCCATTTTAAAGCCATTTTTAAGGCATTTCGCGCATACATGAAATGAACACATTTTTCTCCAAAACTATAACAGATGCAAGCTTGTCCTGTTTGGTGGAGATGATATTTAATAAAATAAGTAGAAATCCACTAAAAGTTTTATTTGGTTATCTTGCAATCCCGAGATAATCGTCTCCATGCTCCAAATCCATTTTAAAGCATTTTTTAAGGCATTTCGCGCATACATGAAATGAACACATTTTTCTCCAAAACTATAACAGATGCAAGCTTGTCCTGTTTGGTGGAGATGATATTTAATAAAATAAGTAGAAATCCACTAAAAGTTTTGTTTGGTTATCTTGCAATCCCGAGATAATCGTCTCCATGCTCCAAATCCATTTTAAAGCCATTTTTAAGGCATTTCGCGCATACATGAAATGAACACATTTTTCTCCAAAACTATAACAGATGCAAGCTTGTCCTGTTTGGTGGAGATGATATTTAATAAAATAAGTGGAAATCCACTAAAAGTTTTGTTTGGTTATATTGCAATCCCGAGATAATCGTCTCCATGCTCCAAATCCATTTTAAAGCCATTTTTAAGGCATTTCGCGCATACATGAAATGAACACATTTTTCTCCAAAACTATAACAGATGCAAGCTTGTCCTGTTTGGTGGAGATGATATTTAATAAAATAAGTAGAAATCCAC
This sequence comes from Anomaloglossus baeobatrachus, assembly GCF_048569485.1. Classification (NCBI taxonomy): domain Eukaryota; kingdom Metazoa; phylum Chordata; class Amphibia; order Anura; family Aromobatidae; genus Anomaloglossus; species Anomaloglossus baeobatrachus. The sequence continues at coordinate 5,937 of NW_027444491.1, read as the reverse complement.
TAAAAGTTTTGTTTGGTTATCTTGCAATCCCGAGATAATCGTCTCCATGCTCCAAATCCATTTTAAAGCCATTTTTAAGGCATTTTGCGCATACATGAAATGAACACATTTTTCTCCAAAACTATAACAGATGCAAGCTTGTCCTGTTTGGTGGAGATGATATTTAATAAAATAAGTAGAAATCCACTAAAAGTTTTGTTTGGTTATCTTGCAATCCCGAGATAATCGTCTCCATGCTCCAAATCCATTTTAAAGCCATTTTTAAGGCATTTCGCGCATACATGAAATGAACACATTTTTCTCCAAAACTTTAACAGATGCAAGCTTGTCCTGTTTGGTGGAGATGATATTTAATAAAATAAGTAGAAATCCACTAAAAGTTTTGTTTGGTTATCTTGCAATCCCGAGATAATCGTCTCCATGCTCCAAATCCATTTTAAAGCCATTTTTAAGGCATTTCGCGCATACATGAAATGAACACATTTTTCTCCAAAACTATAACAGATGCAAGCTTGTCCTGTTTGGTGGAGATGATATTTAATAAAATAAGTAGAAATCCACTAAAACTTTTGTTTGGTTATCTTGCAATCCCGAGATAATCGTCTCCATGCTCCAAATCCATTTTAAAGCCATTTTTAAGGCATTTCGCGCATACATGAAATGAACACATTTTTCTCCAAAACTATAACAGATGCAAGCTTGTCCTGTTTGGTGGAGATAATATTTAATAAAATAAGTAGAAATCTACTAAAAGTTTCGTTTGTTTATATTGCCATCCTGAGATAATCGTCTCCATGCTCCAAATCCATTTTAAAGCCATTTTTAAGGCATTTTGCGCATACATGAAATGAACACATTTTTCTCCAAAACTATAACAGATGCAAGCTTGTCCTGTTTGGTGGAGATGATATTTAATAAAATAAGTAGAAATCCACTAAAAGTTTTGTTTGGTTATCTTGCAATCCCGAGATAATCATCTCCATGTTCCAAATCCATTTTAAAGCCATTTTTAAGGCATTTCGCGCATACATGAAATGAACACATTTTTCTCCAAAACTATAACAGATGCAAGCTTGTCCTGTTTGGTGGAGATGATATTTAATAAAATAAGTAGAAATCCACTAAAAGTTTTGTTTGGTTATCTTGCAATCCCGAGATAATCGTCTCCATGCTCCAAATCCATTTTAAAGCCATTTTTAAGGCATTTTGCGCATACATGAAATGAACACATTTTTCTCCAAAACTATAACAGATGCAAGCTTGTCCTGTTTGGTGGAGATGATATTTAATAAAATAAGTAGAAATCCACTAAAACTTTTGTTTGGTTATCTTGCAATCCCGAGATAATCGTCTCCATGCTCCATATCCATTTTAAAGCCATTTTTAAGGCATTTCGCGCATACATGAAATGAACACATTTTTCTCCAAAACTATAACAGATGCAAGCTTGTCCTGTTTGGTGGAGATGATATTTAATAAAATAAGTAGAAATCCACTAAAAGTTTTGTTTGGTTATATTGCAATCCCGAGATAATCGTCTCCATGCTCCAAATCCATTTTAAAGCCATTTTTAAGGCATTTCGCGCATACATGAAATGAACACATTTTTCTCCAAAACTATAACAGATGCAAGCTTGTCCTGTTTGGTGGAGATGATATTTAATAAAATAAGTAGAAATCCACTAAAAGTTTTGTTTGGTTATCTTGCAATCCCGAGATAATCGTCTCCATGCTCCAAATCCATTTTAAAGCCATTTTTAAGGCATTTCGCGCATACATGAAATGAACACATTTTTCTCCAAAACTATAACAGATGCAAGCTTGTCCTGTTTGGTGGAGATGATATTTAATAAAATAAGTAGAAATCCACTAAAAGTTTTGTTTGGTTATCTTGCAATCCCGAGATAATCGTCTCCATGCTCCAAATCCATTTTAAAGCCATTTTTAAGGCATTTCGCGCATACATGAAATGAACACATTTTTCTCCAAAACTATAACAGATGCAAGCTTGTCTTGTTTGGTGGAGATGATATTTAATAAAATAAGTAGAAATCCACTAAAAGTTTTGTTTGGTTATCTTGCAATCCCGAGATAATCGTCTCCATGCTCCAAATCCATTTTAAAGCCATTTTTAAGGCATTTCGCGCATACATGAAATGAACACATTTTTCTCCAAAACTATAACAGATGCAAGCTTGTCCTGTTTGGTGGAGATGATATTTAATAAAATAAGTAGAAATCCACTAAACGTTTTGTTTGGTTATCTTGCAATCCCGAGATAATCGTCTCCATGCTCCAAATCCATTTTAAAGCCATTTTTAAGGCATTTCGCGCATACATGAAATGAACACATTTTTCTCCAAAACTATAACAGATGCAAGCTTGTCCTGTTTGGTGGAGATGATATTTAATAAAATAAGTAGAAATCCACTAAAAGTTTTGTTTGGTTATCTTGCAATCCCGAGATAATCGTCTCCATGCTCCAAATCCATTTTAAAGCCATTTTTAAGGCATTTCGCGCATACATGAAATGAACACATTTTTCTCCAAAACTATAACAGATGCAAGCTTGTCCTGTTTGGTGGAGATGATATTTAATAAAATAAGTAGAAATCCACTAAAAGTTTTGTTTGGTTATCTTGCAATCCCGAGATAATCGTCTCCATGCTCCAAATCCATTTTAAAGCCATTTTTAAGGCATTTCGCGCATACATGAAATGAACACATTTTTCTCCAAAACTATAACAGATGCAAGCTTGTCCTGTTTGGTGGAGATGATATTTAATAAAATAAGTAGAAATCCACTAAAAGTTTTGTTTGGTTATCTTGCAATCCCGAGATAATCGTCTCCATGCTCCAAATCCATTTTAAAGCCATTTTTAAGGCATTTCGCGCATACATGAAATGAACACATTTTTCTCCAAAACTATAACAGATGCAAGCTTGTCCTGTTTGGTGGAGATGATATTTAATAAAATAAGTAGAAATTCACTAAAAGTTTTGTTTGGTTATCTTGCAATCCCGAGATAATCGTCTCCATGCTCCAAATCCATTTTAAAGCCATTTTTAAGGCATTTCGCGCATACATGAAATGAACACATTTTTCTCCAAAACTTTAACAGATGCAAGCTTGTCCTGTTTGGTGGAGATGATATTTAATAAAATAAGTAGAAATCCACTAAAAGTTTTGTTTGGTTATCTTGCAATCCCGAGATAATCGTCTCCATGCTCCAAATCCATTTTAAAGCCATTTTTAAGGCATTTCGCGCATACATGAAATGAACACATTTTTCTCCAAAACTATAACAGATGCAAGCTTGTCCTGTTTGGTGGAGATGATATTTAATAAAATAAGTAGAAATCCACTAAAAGTTTTGTTTGGTTATCTTGCAATCCCGAGATAATCGTCTCCATGCTCCAAATCCATTTTAAAGCCATTTTTAAGGCATTTCGCGCATACATGAAATGAACACATTTTTCTCCAAAACTATAACAGATGCAAGCTTGTCCTGTTTGGTGGAGATGATATTTAATAAAATAAGTAGAAATCCACTAAAAGTTTTGTTTGGTTATCTTGCAATCCCGAGATAATCGTCTCCATGCTCCAAATCCATTTTAAAGCCATTTTAAGGCATTTCGCGCATACATGAAATGAACACATTTTTCTCCAAAACTATAACAGATGCAAGCTTGTCCTGTTTGGTGGAGATAATATTTAATAAAATAAGTAGAAATCTACTAAAAGTTTTGTTTGTTTATATTGCCATCCTGAGATAATCGTCTCCATGCTCCAAATCCATTTTAAAGCCATTTTTAAGGCATTTTGCGCATACATGAAATGAACACATTTTTCTCCAAAACTATAACACATGCAAGCTTGTCCTGTTTGGTGGAGATGATATTTAATAAAATAAGTAGAAATCCACTAAAAGTTTTGTTTGGTTATCTTGCAATCCCGAGATAATCGTCTCCATGCTCCAAATCCATTTTAAAGCCATTTTTAAGGCATTTCGCGCATACATGAAATGAACACATTTTTCTCCAAAACTATAACAGATGCAAGCTTGTCCTGTTTGGTGGAGATGATATTTAATAAAATAAGTAGAAATCCACTAAAAGTTTTGTTTGGTTATCTTGCAATCCCGAGATAATCGTCTCCATGCTCCAAATCCATTTTAAAGCCATTTTTAAGGCATTTCGCGCATACATGAAATGAACACATTTTTCTCCAAAACTATAACAGATGCAAGCTTGTCCTGTTTGGTGGAGATGATATTTAATAAAATAAGTAGAAATCCACTAAAAGTTTTGTTTGGTTATCTTGCAATCCCGAGATAATCGTCTCCATGCTCCAAATCCATTTTAAAGCCATTTTTAAGGCATTTCGCGCATACATGAAATGAACACATTTTTCTCCAAAACTATAACAGATGCAAGCTTGTCCTGTTTGGTGGAGATGATATTTAATAAAATAAGTAGAAATCCACTAAAAGTTTTGTTTGGTTATCTTGCAATCCCGAGATAATCGTCTCCATGCTCCAAATCCATTTTAAAGCCATTTTTAAGGCATTTCGCGCATACATGAAATGAACACATTTTTCTCCAAAACTATAACAGATGCAAGCTTGTCCTGTTTGGTGGAGATGATATTTAATAAAATAAGTAGAAATCCACTAAAAGTTTTGTTTGGTTATCTTGCAATCCCGAGATAATCGTCTCCATGCTCCAAATCCATTTTAAAGGCATTTTTAAGGCATTTCGCGCATACATGAAATGAACACATTTTTCTCCAAAACTATAACAGATGCAAGCTTGTCCTGTTTGGTGGAGATGATATTTAATAAAATAAGTAGAAATCCACTAAAAGTTTTGTTTGGTTATCTTGCAATCCCGAGATAATCGTCTCCATGCTCCAAATCCATTTTAAAGCCATTTTTAAGGCATTTCGCGCATACATGAAATGAACACATTTTTCTCCAAAACTATAACAGATGCAAGCTTGTCCTGTTTGGTGGAGATGATATTTAATAAAATAAGTAGAAATCCACTAAAAGTTTTGTTTGGTTATCTTGCAATCCCGAGATAATCGTCTCCATGCTCCAAATCCATTTTAAAGCCATTTTTAAGGCATTTCGCGCATACATGAAATGAACACATTTTTCTCCAAAACTATAACAGATGCAAGCTTGTCCTGTTTGGTGGAGATGATATTTAATAAAATAAGTAGAAATCCACTAAAAGTTTTGTTTGGTTATCTTGCAATCCCGAGATAATCGTCTCCATGCTCCAAATCCATTTTAAAGCCATTTTTAAGGCATTTCGCGCATACATGAAATGAACACATTTTTCTCCAAAACTATAACAGATGCAAGCTTGTCCTGTTTGGTGGAGATGATATTTAATAAAATAAGTAGAAATCCACTAAAAGTTTTGTTTGGTTATCTTGCAATCCCGAGATAATCGTCTCCATGCTCCAAATCCATTTTAAAGCCATTTTTAAGGCATTTCGCGCATACATGAAATGAACACATTTTTCTCCAAAACTATAACAGATGCAAGCTTGTCCTGTTTGGTGGAGATGATATTTAATAAAATAAGTAGAAATCCACTAAAAGTTTTGTTTGGTTATCTTGCAATCCCGAGATAATCGTCTCCATGCTCCAAATCCATTTTAAAGCCATTTTTAAGGCATTTCGCGCATACATGAAATGAACACATTTTTCTCCAAAACTATAACAGATGCAAGCTTGTCCTGTTTGGTGGAGATGATATTTAATAAAATAAGTAGAAATCCACTAAAAGTTTTGTTTGGTTATCTTGCAATCCCGAGATAATCGTCTCCATGCTCCAAATCCATTTTAAAGCCATTTTTAAGGCATTTCGCGCATACATGAAATGAACACATTTTTCTCCAAAACTATAACAGATGCAAGCTTG